>NC_080834.1:8530594-8830594 GCF_030435755.1 Ochotona princeps
CTTCCTGCTTAAAACAAGAGCTTCTGAAAAGTCAAGTTTTCTTGGACATCAGGCAGTTGATTCCATAGATAATTTTGTCATGAACTGTACATGCATTTATTACAAGTAAATGGGCTACTTTTTCTACAAGAAAAAGTTTATTTCAATAAGAGAAATACTAAAACGCATGTCATGCTTTGCCATACATAACACTGAACAAAAGTTTCAGAAATAGAGCAAATGTATCATTGTACTTGCAAATAGAACACAATTTACTTTGAAAACAATGACGTGCTTAAACTATAATCTCAGGCTTGGATTACCCAACTCAGTAACCATGGACTCTTACTGAATTTTCTAGGCTCAGGTCATTGAAGATTTAACCCTCTTGAGTGTCTACTTTTTTCCACGGACTGAAAGGTCAGTGGCATGCTGGAATTATTAGTTTTGCTAAGGTACAAATGCAAGTCAGGAAGCAAATTCTATCTACATTTCAATGTAACCTTGTGGTTTTTCTACTCATTTTTTGGCAGGGGAAGAGTAAAATATTTTGTCTGTTGACAAAATGTTCATGAGAAAGACAGATGTGTCAGTTTTATATATATATATAAATATAATATTTTATATATAATATACATATAATATATATTGTGTAATATATATTATATATATATTATATATATTATATATATATATATATATATAAAAAACAGAAAATAGCAAAGCCAAATTATTGTATGAGAAAATGCACAAGAAAGCATGTGATTCAAGACAAAAACAAATGAGAAGGCTGGGAATTTCTACAGCTGTCCACATTTTCGTATTTCAAACATATTTTCTTAGGAAGAAAAGCCTTTGAAAGCACACAACCATCTTAAACTCAGTATATTTAATACCAACAAGTCAAAGGCACTGGAGTGCGAACATAGAAACATGAAGTTGACTGTCATTTAAAGTGGATCCATTTGCCATAAAACCAGAAGTAATAACTACCAAATTCTGAATACTGTGTGCATTGTGTCTGTGCTTCATGCAGACCACACAGCAGCTCTACTACTGCTTCTCTCTGCACACTTGAGGAGACTGGGGTTGAAGGATGTGGTGGAAATGCAGCCTCCTCTGAAAACCAGGTCGTGCTAATGCACTCTCATTAGGCAATTGCGACTCTTGTTTTTGAGTGCTGATATAAGAAGTCTCTCTTTCTGATCTAGTATATATTGATTGCCACTCGCTAAGCTTATCTCTTAGGGTCTATGTAAAACATGTTTAAGTAAATGGAGGGTGTCATGCTGTTGTTGATTAGGTTGAGTGAGTGGGTTGTGAGGCATGAGTGCCTGAGCTCAAATTCAGAGACACTGTACTCAAGTTGACTCGTTTTGGACACATTATTTGCAGTCTATGACCTCAGTTTTCCTGCTCACTTACAAGATGCGAATTATAGTGATACCTGCTGAAAAAAATGTTCATAATAAGCATTTGCAACAGCACTTGACACAGAATGTTCAATTATGTTAGCTATTATTGCATTCAGTGTATTTCTAATGTTATAGTAACATTTATTTCCTTTATGTTTTATATGTTCTTTCATATTTTCCCTTCTCTTTCCCTATATTTTCTAAGTACAAATATAACAATCAGTAAATTGATAACTATTTTGCAAGGTTTATGCAGAAAGATATAATTTAAAAGGCTTTAAGTGTATTACGTGTTTCCTACAAAAAATTCACATTATGGTACTATTTTGGAAATTCATTATGGGGTTATTTATAAAAGTAAACCTTAAATAAACCTTTATAACAATAAGTTTGTTATATAAGATTTAGTCTTACAGCTACTGGAAATAAATCTTCAGTTCCCAAAATGAAGAATCACTTGAAATGATACAACATGTATTAAGCCATTTGAATTGGTTTAAAAATGGCATTTAACTAGCAGACAGAAAGACAAGGAAGCCGAATCACCTACAAAACTTCCAACGATGTTGTGATCGTTCAAGTAAAGGGATAGCAGTTTGATGCCATTTTGAGCTCACTGTGCATTGGAGCATTAAAGGAAGATGTGGGTGGGAGCAAAGCTGAGCTAGACGTCGACTGGAATGAGACACAGCAGGAGATGAACAGAGCAGTAAGACAGATGGGTGGATGAAAAGACTGGGATGAACGGAAGAGTACTCAGTGATGATGCAGTGAAGAAGGAGAAACAAGCTATGACCCAACCACTACAAATAACTAAACAATTAAGAACTACCTGGAAAGAATGTGAAAGAAGATATCAAAGGCTCATTCTGAATCTATTCTAGAATTCCCTTTACAAGCCTTATACCAACTTGCCCAATTACCGTAATCTCAAGTGATCTGCTAATTAATTTATTTCCATGTGCCATTCTACAGCCAGAACTACGAATACATAATAAAAACACTATACCAAGGTAAAGATCTCATGGTTAAGATTTCATTTTTGTTTTCTGTATTTCAAAGAATTTGAAATAAGAATGGAATACAAACATAAAGAAACCAAAGAGTTTATGGAAAAAATAATTTAAAAATGTTTTTTTGCAATGCAATGCATTTTGAAATAAACACCTGTTTGTTTCATGATATGCACATCCATGAACTTTGGAAGACACTCTCATAAATGTAAATACAGTTGTAAAACCCAACACGGTAACTGTATGACTCACTGTCCCTATATGGTTCATACAATATTTGTACTTTGTAAATTATACTTATTTGTTCCCCATACTAGACAATGAGATCCTTGGAGGCAAAATTCTTTTTTTTTTTAATTTTCCCTATCTAATGTGTTATCTATGACACATTGAAATCATGTGGATGAAATGAAGGAAGGATAGAAGTAAAACAGCAAGGATAAAAGGAATGGGGAGAGAGAGAAAAAGGGAGAAGAAGGAGAAGTGGAAAAAGAAAATTTTAAGTAAATAAAATGTGTAAGAAAGAGGGAGCAAAGGTGTTTTCACAACCTGATTTCAAATCTAATGCGTTTTCTTTTCATTTGAGAGAAAGAGACCGAGGGTGGGGAGCAGTGAGAGAGGAAGAGTCCCCATCTCTTAAATCCCTGCCCCAGATGGTCACAATGGCTCAGGACTGGACCAGGATGATGCCAGAAAGTGGGAATTCAATATAGGTCTCCACTTTGATCGCCAAGACAAGCTACTGGTGTCTTCCTAAGTTTGCTTTAGTAGAAAGGTGAAATCTGAAGCAAAGATAGGACTAAAGCCCAGGACCTCTGTTCCGGGTGAAAAGCACCTCAAGTAGAGGCTTAGTCGCTGTGCCAAATGCCAGTGCTCCAACCCTACTTTCATAGTCTGAGCAAAATTTTGAGATCAAATTCCATTGGATGTAGTGTCCCAGGAGGGATTAAATAAATAAAATATTGGATATATACAGCACTTAGAATTTACACAATTCTTTCACATGAATTATCCTATTTCATAGTTATCTCCATGAGAAACTTTCTGCCTCCTTTACAAAAGGAGAAATTGAGACCTAGATAGTTTTAAACACTTTCTCCAGTATATACAAGGCAGAGCCGAGCCAGAATCCAACTAAATTTTCTGTAAAATTCTCAGGTGTGCTGTGTAGCTCAATTTTATCAAATGAATTGTACACAAAATATGCACTCCTTGGGAGAGGACTAAAGTTGTTATATACATATACATATACATATACATATACATATACATATACATATATATGTATATACGTGCATATATATGTGTGTGTATATGTATTTAAAGGAATCATAATATGTATCAATAGAAATAATATGACTAGCAAATATTGGCATCTTGTTCCTTGCAGACTGTCACGAGGCTTTATGTGTAATAATATGTTCAGTCTTCATGAAGCCATTAAAAAGCTACCACCATTGTGTTTACTTTACATATGAGAAAAATCAGAGGCAGAAGGGTGAAGCAACTCGGTTCCCATGGTAATGGGAAAACTGAGTTTATCACTTTCTAATAAAATATCTCTGTTTTTAATATAGCATAAGTACACACTTAAAAGAAATTGCTGTTAACTAGATACATTGTTTGGAAATTAAAGGCAGCCTCTGAAGCCAGTTAGTGTTTACTTGGGCAAAGCTCAAAGCCTGCCTGTATGTACATCTTTCCCTTGAAGTAAGTCTGAATGGGATAATAGCCCTTGACCCTGAGATCTAAAAGTCCAGAATGAAAACCTGCAAACCATCTTGACAGTGCTAGCACAGTAGAAATGAAAAAAAAAAAAAATCAGATTTTAAAAGCCAGTGTATCCATTTGAAAAGGTTAAGTCAAGAGGAAGGTAAAACAAAAGAAACAGATTACCCAGGGTCAGATAATTTTCCAAACTTTAAAGATCCTCCCATCTCGCCGGCGTGCAGAGAGCGGACACTCAGCACTTGCAGCGGACATTAGCTTTCTCTAAATGTGCAGCCTGTGGACATTGGAATGGCTCATGCTGTTGGGATCCTGTCACTCATGTGAGAGACCTGGATTGAGTTCCTGGTTCCTGGTCTGGGGATAACGTTGGAATAAATTAGTAGATGGAAGTCTTGCCCCTCTTTCGCTCTCACACTGTTTCTCTGTCTCTAACAATTTACTTAATGAAAATTTAAAATATCTGGAAATTCAATTATAGAAACAGTTGCTTCACAGCTCATATTTCTTTGTGCATCTACAACCCTCCAGAGTAAATCGTATTTGAGATATACTTATGCTCCTTTTTGTAAAAAAGGAGAAAAAAAGGTGTCTGTTTAATAGAGTCACAGAAAAAGTAATCACCCATATGTTTACTCTCAAACATTCACAGTTAGCAGGGCTTGGCCAAGCGGAAGCTAGGACCTGGGAACTCTAAGCTCCGCGTATGTGTTGCAGGGACCCAAATACACAAACAATCACTGTTGCCTTTCAAATGCTCCCTAGCAGGAAGCTGGAATAGGAAGTGGAGCTAAGAATTCAACTCGGACACTTCCACATAAAATACAAGTAGTCTAACCACTGATCCAAATGCTTACCCTTTTATTTCCAGCCTATGTTTTCAAAACTCTGGTGTCATTCAGGTTGTAGAGAAGGGTTGGTCACAATGAAGTTTCCCAGGGAGTGAGGGTGATGCAACTTGGGAGTGGAACATACAATTCGGAGGCTAAAGTGCCTCAGAACTACTGTACGGGTGATCTCCATTCAAGACAATCTCCCCTTCTTCATCGTCTCAGGCTAGTTTAAGAATTGTTCCAGCATTGCTTTTCTGTGTTGGTGATGCAGCACTATTCTGTTTTGCTTATCATCTTCCCTTCAAACTCATGCGCTTCTTGTGTTGGTTTCTCTCTTCTGATTTTTCAGCTTTTTAATCTCTTTATTAACTATGAGAATTCTCTAAGGTCTAGCGCTTAACCTTTTGTCCTCCTTTTCCTTAATTGTCCCTTGGGAAACTTGCGCCATCTTATGACTAGCTAGAATTTATGAGATTAGAAGCCAGATCGGTCCAAGACTATTGGTCTCCGCTGCAGTGAGATGTCTAAACATCCCTTCAAGTAAAAATATGTATAAAACAGGAAACAGCCATTGTCCTCCAACCCGTGCTGCATGGGACTATCCTATGCAGCACAGGTGAGATGTATCATTGTCTGCAGACTTGTGAAATTGGTCACAGCTACTTTTAGATCTGTTCTTGAAGTACCCAGTAGGGGGAAAGTACTTTTGTATATTTAAAATTTGTCATCAATTTTGAGGATATATTTAATTAGGCTGTCATGTCTCATATCAAGTGGAAAAACAAAGGTAAAAAGCTTAATGGCACAATAGCATTTAACAGTTGATAATAGCTTTTCTGCCTGATTTGGTGTAATTACCGAGGCTGAACATGCTCAGCTTCAGAATTACAGGCAACCATTAATTATCTGTTCCCTATCCCTAAGTATATATATATACTTTTCCTTAGCTTTTAGGGTTAGGAGTCAAAAAAAGACACAGCACTTTGTTTTATTCAAACTTTGTTTTTTGTATATTTTAAAAGGTTTTTGGTAGAAAAGCAATTTTCCACAAAAATGTCTAACTTTAGCTAGTGTTGAAAAAAATTTGCTAACTCAACTCACCAGCTACGTGTGTTTCAAGGTTGTCTGCAAATGATAGGTGTTTTTAAAAAAAAAACATTGTGTATAATGCAATACCTTGGGTCTTTGTTTAACCTATAAATAAACTAATTACTGTGAAAATCTGATCCCTCCAACAATTAGGAAAATTCCATTTCCTACCTTGCACACATGGATATAAGAAATCAAGAGAACAATGATTTAAAAAAAAATAGAAAATTCTGGTCTATGAATGAAATCCCTTTTGGCATTTTCTTCAAATACCACAGTGAAAACTTAATTGCTGTTCAAGTACCGTAAATGCCAGAGTCATATTTTGTTGAATACAACAATGAGCTAAGACATGATAACTTGACCTTATACAAATAATGCGAAATGTTGGTCATATATCCAAAGTGAAATACAGTTTCTTTTAATGTGCTGACATAGATCTGAAAGAACACTTGTCTAGGTTGTGGTCCACATGGTGATCTTGCTAAGGAAGCGCTATTAGGGGCTGAAGTGAATCTGAACTTATCTCTGCGAGTCAGAGGGTTGTGGTGCGAATTTTGTACTCTGCCCCATTCTATCTTACAAGAAACAGATTTTTAAATCTGATCCAGAGAAGGAGGAAACTATATGTGAAAATGAACAATTCACTTCTGTTTTTTCTTCTAGCATAGTATTCTATATATTATATATGTGTATATATATATATATATAATGATATTTTCTAGTAAAAATGGGACGACATCCATCTCTCTCTCTCTCTCTCTCTCCTCTCTCATATCATTTAGCACAGTGCAAATCTATTTGTAAATACTGAACACATAGTTGTTAAATTAATGGAATCTGAAGATGGACATGACATTTACTTGGAATATTATGGTAATGGAATCCCTTGAAGTTTGCAACTGTTGTTCAGGTTTTTGGGCTACTCATTTTATAATGGTGCATGGCGGCATGTTTTTAAAGAATAATTACAACAATTAAAAGGTAATAAAGAACAATAAAGAACTTCGCATTGGCAATATGTCACAGTATCTCATTTATTCTTAATAATAAGCAAGTAAAGATTTGCATCACTATCTTGTAGATGAATGAATGAGGGTTTGCCCATTTTAAATTGCTTTTTGCTCAAGAAAACACAATCAGTCTTTCCAGAGTCAACTTCAGAATCAGGTCAGTCTTATGCCAAGGTATATGCACTTACTAATGACCTATGTTTACTTTTATATAAATATTTGGAAGAACTGGAGTTATACATATGATCAAATACCAGAGAAACATTTCCCATGACAATAAAACATTTAAATAAATTGAGGTTAGTAAAATATTGTGCCATCTTCATTTGTGACACCGGAAACTGCACACCAGCATAAATTGATTTGACTTTTGGTGAGATAATGAAGTTCTATTTATTAAGGCCTGCATTTGGCATAAAGCTAAATAAACAAAACAAATGAGTGTCTAAGGCCTATCTGATTTTACCATAGTTGGTTGCTATTCATTTAGGGAAAAATATCAAAAAGGGAGAAGTGTTAAGAGACTAATTTCTACAATATTTAAAAACATACCTTCTTTCATTTGATTCCAACTCATGGAAGGAAAAATACCTAGAGAAGACACTTAATACACTGACAGTGGAAAGAACAGCAGATATAAAATCTTCTATGCAAATCACCTGATTGTAAACTAAGAATATTTATTCCATCAAGAATATTCTGCCACTGTCCATATCTATAATGTCAGAACACACTTAGAGTAGAATGATGGACTGTAACTGTTGCTGTAGGACTATATCATTGCCATAATATAAGAAAAATCAGCTAGGGGAGGGACTTGGGGTGGGAGAAAAGTGAAGTTCCAGAGCCTATAGAACTATATCATAAAATTAAATAAAAAATACTAAAAACAATAAACTACACACACACACACACACACACACACACACACACACACACACACCCCAAAAGAGTACTTTGTGGGGCAGGTGTTTGACACAATAGCTAAGCTACTTCATGAGACTCCTGCATTCCATCAGAGATGCCTGTGTTTAAACCCTAGCAGTGCCATCTAGTTCTGCTTCTTGCCAGTATTCATCCGGGAGGCAGGAGGCTGTGGCTCAAGTGGTTGGGTCTCAGCTATAGCCCCTGATTGAGTTCCAGGGGCCTGGCTTTGACCAGGCCCCACAATGGCTGATGCAACCATTAACAGAGTTCACAAGGGGATGACAAATTGTATTTATCTCACTGCCTTTCAAATAAGTGAAATAAATATTTAGAAAATAAAATATGTAGATGCTACAGGCCATAGAGCATATTGGGCAAATTGAACATGCTTCAGAAACAAGTTGTGCTTTAATTTCAAAGATTCCTACTGCAAGTTAATAAATTTCATCTATTTAGACTTGGCAAGAATTTAAAGATCTAAAGAATCTAAGATCAAAGTAAAGCTATATAATTATCTTGCTGGCTTGCTCAGTCAGACTAGGCAACAGAAGTAACAAAAATGAAATGAAAGTAATAGAACACTTAAGAGAATAATATTTGGCCACAATAGCTAAGGAAAGAAATCTTATATTAAGTCTCACATGTATCTGAGACTTAGTAAAACATGGTTTCCAGAAGTTTAGGAGATAAGAAGAGTGATTGTTGATATGACACATTTGTAGGGGCAAGGAATTCAGAAAGAGCAAAAGTAATAGTTATGCATCATAGTGATAAGGATAAATCCTAGTGAAAAATAGCATCTAACCTGTCTGATTTCACATAAAGGACAGGTGGAAGAAGAAAACAAAAATCTATGTGTTGAGGAACTTTCTAAATTCATCATACAGATGTTGAGATGTATACAAAGGACTTTTGTGAGTCTTAGAACAGAAACTTTATAGTGAGTATTTTGAATGCTTTATCCTCATTTCCTCTATCTCTGCCTCAGTTGACTTTGATGTTGTCAAAGGCTTTTGCTCCTTCGCAGTGGAACTGTAACATTCATTGTGATTCTGTTTCTCCTTTCACTCTTGGTCATCGTACTTTGGTTAACAGACTCTTCTCCTTAGGGTAGATTTCTTAGCTTTGTCACCCACAGGTCTACAATTCAATTTTACCAATTGTGTTTGGTACCCAGTTCTTTGTGATCATTTATGCTACTCCCTCCAGTGAGTTTCAGGTCTGAAATTTTTGTGTTAGCTTCCACCATAGTTTCCGTAGCCCCAGCTCCTGGCTCACCATTCTTCACCTCCTGTGATCCCATGCTGTGGCTGCACTATTGTTTATACAATCTTTCTCCCACTTTCACTTTGAGCAGTTCCCACGATTAGGGAAACACTAGGTGCCCTACACAGCTAAGTTGTTGTTGGTGCTGATCTTGCTGGAACTTGCTGGTCATTAGGTCTGAGGGCCACCCAGAACTATTTGACCCACGAGGTATGTCAAAGTCAGTATTATTTTCCACATGGGACCAATAAAATGTACTAAGCTGGAAGTGAATTTGCTCCCAGCTCAGGGCATGCACTGCTCACTGTTGTCCCTGCAGTCTCAAAGCTTTTGTCACACTATACAAAATGGCAACTGATATCCTTTGTGGATCTACTGGCCATTAGGTCTGGTGGCTACCCAGATCTATTTTGGGTGGAACCTATAGGATTCCACATCTGTGCAAATGCACTGAGCTAGAAATGAGTTTGCTCCCATCTTAGTGCATGAGCAGGCCCATTCCACAACTTTTGCCTGCCTACACAGAGTGGTACCTGATGCAGTTCTGATGGGCATCATGGCTGTGAAATCCACCCTGTCCCCACACTGACGAATTAGGATCTGCTGCTCTGTCTCTGTTCCTGGCTGAATCAAACAACTCAGCAGGGCGGAGAGTTCTTTGCCTCAGTTTACCTCCAAAGCTTCTCCTAAGCCCACCTGGCTGCTGATGGGGCTCTGGCTGCCAGTGGAGCTCAGTTGGCCACTCACCGACTGCCACTGGGGTATCTGCTAATTGCAACACCACACTGTTCTCTCTGCTGCTTTTCTGTGTTCGTCAGTCTCCAGATAACCCTCTGTCGTTGGCCTCCTATCTTATTTCCTGGAATATGCAATAACAACAATAACAAATCAACATAAAATACATTCATAAGAAATAAAGCTTGTAAAAAGCAAAATATTTATATGATCTGAAGAAAACCCTGAGTATATAAGGAATGAAGTTGGAAATAGGAGGAAGGTTTGGACACAGGCTTGAGAAAAGACAGTATAATGTTAGACATTCATTATTTTTGTGCAGTAATATTATGCCTATTGATACAATTCAACTACACCTATGGATGATAGGGAAATATTCTTCTATTGATCTAAGGATTTGCTTGAAGTTAAAATTTGATAAATCAATATGAAGAATTTGTTCCTGGTGAAAAGACATTTATATCATGAGTCTAAATGGTGACAGAAAGTGCTGTTGTCTGATCAAAGCTTGTTTGCCATGAGGATTTGAAATTTGCCTATAATGCTTTTGAGAGCATGTGGGCCTAAAACCCTGTTTAAGAAAAATTAAATCAGTGAGATGGAGAAAAGTGAAAAGTAATCTCTCTTAATATAATCTTTCCAATATACATTGTTGCTTCTGTTTTCAGTTCACTTCAGTCTACTTAAAAGTAAGTTTGTTCCCTGTCTCTTTCACTCAGGATAATCAAAACAGGACAGACATATTGAACAGCTATCTGAGGACTACAAACGTTAAATGGTATAAGGCAGAATTTAAAAAGCAAGCTACTCTGAATAGTACCCTATTGCCATTTAAAAGTATATAGAAGCTGGTTGTATATAAACTACAATCAAAATGTCAATGAAGTAGTCACAGGATGTGGTTAAGAACTTGCATCTTGTAACATATTGGTTACTCAATACCATGACAACTAATTCCATAATGTTGTAAATTGTCATTGATGTTATGTTGGGGCTTTTAATTGATCAGGATGATACTCTGCCAGCTCTACCTTCAGAACAGAGATGATTTCCCCAAGAAACCGTTGAATGTATCTGGACAATTAGATGCTGCACTCTTTGCTTGGTATATGCTTGCAATGAAAGAATCTCAACTGAATTTGATATATGATACTGCAACAAGGTGGAGGAATCCACCATGGGGGGAGGGTCTGGGGAGGGGTTGGGGGAATCCCAGAGCCTATGAAACTGTGTCACATAATACAATGTAATTAAAAAAACAATCAATAAGGTATAAAAGAACAAAAAAAAGGAATTTTTTCACTTGTTCTGAGTGCTAAGACAACAAATCAGGTGGTGGGAAAAAAACAATCTACTTAACAAGGCATATACTTTGTACTGTTACAGAGTACACATAGAGTAGGGCACATAAATTCCCAAATCAGTCAAATATTGATATTAATTTTAAGTCTCATTTCTGGTATTTATTTGCCTAAACAGGACAAACAAAACCAATAAAACATCAGATTGAAAAGTGTGCAAGATGCAAGTATAACTAAAGCAGACCTGCCTTAAGAGAATACAACCTTTATGGAAAGGAAGCTGCGTTACCAAGAGACTTGAAAACAAAATAAAATGATAGTAAAAACCTTAAAAAAAAAGAAAGCAAACTACTCGCAAAGCAAAGCCAACTGAGGAGCTGCCTTCTCTGTTCATTGTTTTCCAACCAACCCAAACTGAAAAGCAGCACATAAATTGTGCACTGGATGTGTTCAGAAAGAGTTTTAAGAGAAGACCTCTTTGTGGTCTTAACATGAAGAGCAGAAAAGTGCACTGGTTCTGCTGTTGTTTAATTCTCTCCATCCCAGTACCAGCCATGGCAGGTTGATGATAACAGCAGCAGTGACACCTGTGCTGCATCCCTGCGTTGGGTAGGAGCCTGTGAGGGATTATCCCCTTCGTTCCTCTCTATGCAGGTTATGGCTTGCCCCCCAGAGGAAGACATACTCACAGCATGCATGAAGAAGAGCAGGGAAACTGAAGCAGTAACCTTCAAGACAAAAAAGTAGAATTGCGCACGTCAGGAACTACAGAAAGTCAGGAACATTGCAAAGATGAGGCAATTCAAGAAAATTGCACCCCAACATCTAACTATAGGGTTCATCCCTGTCCACATTTGCATGAATATGATCCTAAACTTGGGCTCTGCAAACTGCAGTGTGCTAGTCACCGCTAACATCACAGAGTGCACCCAAGAAGACACAAACATGGCACAAAGATAGGCTGAATGGCAAACTCCTTGAAAAACATATGACCTAGATTTGTAGCCTACCTTAGGTGGCTTGTTCCTTTGCCAGTTTGGACTATGAAGATAGCCACCATTCTGTAAAACTTCAGAGCGCACTGCCAAGGCTGCTTCACTTCTCTGTCTTCAGATTCTGAGCATAATAAACCTTGAATGAACATAAGTCTTTATTCCCAAATAGGTCAATACTTTAGTGTACAATAATCCATTTATTTGGAATATCCACTATATGAAAATCCAGACAGAAAACCAATCAATAATGGCTACTGAGTCATGACAGTGAAGGTAGAATGGAAACTTCAGAACTGTGACGTTTTATTGGAAGTGATAAAAGTATTCTAAAAGTATACTGTGGTGATGACTGCACAACTATGTGAGTATATATAAGCACATGCACTTGTAAATTGTAAATTCCTACATTTTTATGTCAGTTACATCTCAGTAACTCATTAAAACATGTCTGTTCTTCTATGGTATAAATGAGTTAAACAGATCCCATGAAATCTGTACCCTTCAAGTTTTAGAACTAAGGGCCTTTGAGCTTAAAATTTTGAATTCTGGCAGCCTGTTCACTGCTCAGAATAACCTCAGATTCTAAATTATATAAGTCATGATTGATTTGTTTGGAGCAGAAAAACCTATTAATTTAAAAACTAGTCCACAAGGTTAAATTCTAACATCACAGACATAGAACATAGAATTGGTAGTTGAAAACAAAATATCTTTTTAAAATAGCCATTAGACTATTTAAATAGTCTAAATGATTTGTAAATATTCATTCCTGCATTACAACTAAGCAACAAATATTTTGCTATAAAATTGATCATGTGAAAATGAGTTAATGTATAGACTTCCAAGAAAAAGAAAAATATGAAGAAACTCAGAAATCAGAATCCAATTTAATGTCAGGAACCAATCTTGCCTGTCACCATGTAGTCTTAGATATTTCTATTGCATGCACATGGCTCTAGCTTTGGGGCCAAATTAAATTCCATGAATGATAAGATCTTTACGTATTATACATATCACATTAGCATGTACCATTCACACAGAATGTTACTGCAGTGTAAAGAAATAGAGAACATCCAATGGTAGTGTCCAACAATAAGAAAATTACTTACTCCACTACAAATTAAGGAACCTACAAAATTTAGAAAATTTGGAGTAGCATCGAGCATTCCTAACTACTTGTCTGGTTTTGCTTTCAACCAGTCTCACACTACTTACTTTTCAAATCCACTGGGTAAAAAAGGAATGTAACTAAACCTTAGTATAACTCTGGAATGGACCCTGTCAGCTATTGTTTTCATTATGTGCAGCTACTTGGCTGTATTGTCTGTAGCAAAAAAAAAGAAAAGAAAAGAAGAAACAGCAATGTCAGTAATTGCATAACATAAAAGTCCAAGTTAAATTATAATTACATCATTCTGCAAACCCATCACAGCAAGTTTACGAGCATTTTATCATATTGTAGCAGCACATGGAGCAACAATCAAAGAGAAAAAAATGTTCTAAATCGAGATCTCAGCTTTCTGAGACTCGTCTCCTTGAAGGCATCTCCTAAAGTTTATGTCGGTGCATTTCATGTGCATTTTTCAAGTGTCAGCTTTTCTTTTGTGTATGTACTCTTTCAGCATTTTCTTCAGCTGATAGCCAAACACTGAAAGATCCCAAATAAAATGCCTTTTACTTTCAGTTGGTGCAGAAATGTCTTCCTTCATTATTCAAGATTTACTCAGTGCTTTTCCCTCTCTCAGATTCTTCCAAGCATTTATTAACATATCCCTTGGACTACCGTATGAACATCATTCTTAGTACTTTTGTTTGACAGATAAGAACATAGACCCTAGTTGAGAAAACTGCTTTGACTGAGGTGGCAGAATAAGGTTAGCTCAGAACCCTGAATACAAAGCCAAGATCATATAGCTTGCCTAGTTCTTCCTTTTCTCTAGCACATTTAATTTTTAGAAATATGACTGATTTACTTTGTAAATCCCTTGTCCTCCCAGAGAACAACTCCAACTGGTTTAAGAGCAGCAAATTTCCATGGGGTGTGTGTGGGAGATGGGAGTGGGGAGGGAGACCATGTCATTGTATTGTCCTTTTAAAAAGTTTTTTTTTTAATTATTTACTTGAAAGGCAGAATTTCAGAGTGAGAAAGGAGAGACAGTGACAGGCAATTCTTCAAGATCTCCCGTGTGGGTTCAACCACCCAAGAATTTGTGCCATCTCTCACTGTTTTCCCACATGCATTAGCAAGGTGCTTGATCAGAGATGGAGAAACCAGGACTTGAACTGTTACTCATACGGGAGGATGGCACTGCAGGCAGCAGCTTTACTCACTATGCCACAGTACCGCTTCCCAATGTATGGGCTTGGATTTAACCTGTACAAGTCTTGTAAGTTTTAACAGGATTTCAATAGTCATGTCAATTATCTGGAAACTATCTGAGACTATGAGTGCACATGGGCTACAAAACAAAGTATCTAATTTCAGTTCAGCAATATGTCAGGGAGTCTACCACATGACAGGTGCAACACTAAATCCTGAGGGCAGTAAGGCACATAAGACCAAGTTCTTCCTTTCAAAACTGAAAAACAGAGGGGTTAGAGTAAGATGGTGGCTGAGTAAGACATTCCGGAAACCATTTTCCCACAGATACACCAATTTGAACAACTATTCATGTGTCGATTACATTCCCAAGTGTTATACGAGTCACTTGAGTAACCACAGTGCCTGGTTTGTATGAAAAAAAAAAAAGGAAAGATGTGCAAAAGAAAGAAAGAAAGAAGGCTTTTGCTCACATGACACCTTCTCCATACCAGTGAGGACAGCATGGAGAGACACACTGCCTATATGGGAAAAGGAAAATGAATAAGTTCAGATCTTAGACCTGAAACACAGTGCTAGTCATGCCACAGTAAAAAACTAATGCTAGAAAGAATGTTGTTCTCCTTGTCCCCAGGTGAATGACAGTAAACTGAGTCTTTGAAATTGTCTAAGCCAAGTGGCCAAGACAGTGCCTCCACCAAACTTTTCCCATTCTCTGGTCAACATGGAGCAAAACTCTGGCCACTGAGGATTAAGACTATTGCCTTGAAACATATACCTGGACACACTGTGAGACTCAGAACCTGATCAAGTCTGAAGGTCTGTGCTCAGAGTTGTAGCCTCTAAACACGCCCCAGCATCAAGCAGTTCGACCTGTGCCTCGGTAGGATGCTCTTCAGTGTGTGTGACCACCAAGTTTATAGGGGCCTGGCTTGCACAACTGAGAATGCAAATAACCTGTGATTGTCAGACACGTATGTGACACAGTTCAGTGCCAACCTGGGAACCTAAAGGGCTACAGTTATTGCTCTTTCCCAAGCCTTTGGCAGATAGCAAGAAACCACAGGGTTAAGTTTTGGGATATATTGGTTGTCTGGTAAAACCCAACACTGGACAGATCCCAATGATCTTCCTCCTTAGGCATGTATGAACAAGGGGACCTCTAATCTACCAAAGCACCAAGAGGAATTCTGTGACCCCCTTGTATTAAAGGAGCATTGAGGGCAGCATCACCTGTGGCTAGCTGCAGCAGAGTCCTGAGCTGACTCCATCTCAGCATTAGCCAGACCACAGTAGTGTCGGCCTTGGTTTTAATGATGGTATGCACTGGCTGGGATGAACTGTGAGTTCTGTGTGATCTCGCACAGTGGTGCTAGTAGCCACAACACTTATGGTCTGAGCCTATCCTAATGCCAGGGGAGGCAGAAGGATTCTCATTGCCCTGGTTTATTCTTAGTTGGATACCTCCCCGAGAATTGGATAAGTCTAAGATAAGGAATATTCTGGAACTGCTGTAATGATGGCCCTTTGGTGTTAGTCTTAGGGCAAATCTCAACTCAGGGTGCCTTCTAGTGATGGATTGAAAGAACTATCCATAGGTTTAGAGGAAATAAATGAGCATCTCAGAAAAAACCAGAAAAGAGCTCCCAAAAGTGCCAAATTAGGAAAGCAAGACAAACGCTAATCTTTCAATGTAAAATCACATCATATGACAGCAAGTTTCAAACATTCTCAAGAACTATGACCTCACCAAATAAGCATAATAAGATGTCAGACCCAATTGCCTAGGATCTGACATTTTTAAATGTTCAGATGAAGAATTTAAAATAGCTGTTTTAAAGAAACTCAATGAACCCTAAAGAACAAACACAAATGATTTAATGATTTAGTGATTTAATGGAGTGACTCAGCAGTGAGAAGAAACTAACTTTTTAAAACTCAGAGCTCTTTCGATTCAAAAGTATACCAAGAAAATTTTGAAACATGATAGAATTTCAATGGCATAACATACACAAAACCAGAAAGAATCAATAAGCTCAAAGGCAGATTGTTTGGAAAAAAGTTGCAGATACGTGAGGGAAAAAGAGAAGTGAAGAAAGCTATGGGAACATCAATATAGCATGAAAACAATGGCTGAATGAAGGTTTGAAGAGGGACTTGAGAATTCAAGGCATAACAGAGGCTCTCCCAAACATGGAAAAAGAAAAAAAAAAAAAAAACTGCCTAGGCCCACAGAGACCATAGTTCACCAGCCACATTCAGTTCAGTCAAGTCTACTCCTAGAATATCACATCCAAGCTCTCCAACTTAGACGCAAATACAGGACTCTAAAAGCTTCAAGAGGTCTAAATTCACTTCACCATCTAACCCTCAGTGGAAATATCACATGACAGGAAGCAGTAGGATGATGCGTACACACACACACACACACACACATACACACACACAGGGCTATCAGCCCAGAATATTATGACCAGTAAACGTATCCTTTAGACATGAAGGAAATATAAAATATAAACTATTGCTGGAAGAAAGACCAAGTGTAGCCAAACAAAAACTAAGAGAATTTATCCTACCAGACTTACAGTTCTTTCAACTGCAGATATAGAGGTTTTTGTGGTTTTATCTGATTAGTATTTTTTTCTTTCTTTGCAAATAACATAAATTTTCTGTAATATCTTAATAAAATTTTGTAACTAAAATAGGTTTCTGCAAGTCTCAATGTAACCACAAGGCTTTAAAACTCTATATGAGACTTTTTTAAAAGTGTGTGTAATCATATATTCAAGGCATATCACATACAGAAATAAGTAGTATTCAACCATAAGATGATGAAATCTTGTCATCTGTACCAATGTGTGTGGAATTAGAATTCAGTGTGTTAAGTGAAATATATCAAGCACAGAATGAGAGCTTCCACATGGTCTCACTTACATGTGAAGCCTGAAAAAGTTACTTTCATAGTTAGCAAGTAAAATGGTGATTGCCACAGGCTGGGAGGAAAAAGGGTTGAGGGATGGGGAAAAATGAACAGGTTACACCATATATATGGTTATAGTAAGATAGAAGTAAGAGAGGCTGGTGTTCCAGTGCACAGAACACTAGAATAACTATAGGCAAGGCAATAGAGAAAGTAGAAGAAAGGATTTCAAATGTTTTCATCATAAAGACATGTTCTACACTTCAAGATTCCTATAATTTTACCTGCATTGAACATTATATAGCTTATACAGGTATAGATATTTCTCATGCAATTAGAAACTAAAAATAAAATGAAATATATTCTGAGTAATAGGAAAATACACCAACAATCTACACACACAATTTCAAAAGCTTCTGAAAAGAAAGAATGAAAAGATAAACTGGTTGTCACAAAATTAAAATTCATTCATTTTTTCATGGAACTATATCCTTGGTCAGAGCAATCGGAAGTCTCAGTGACATAAAAACATCCCAAATATTCACAAGAATTTTAAAAACAGAATGATTCAGATGTCAGTGACAGCCCTGAAAAAAAGGAGAATGTTGCTAAGGCCTTTGCAGGAACCCACTCTGAGTGAATGATGTGAGAGAAAAGCAGCGAAGCACAGGAAAAAAGCCATTCAGTTCAAAAAGTTCGTTAGGCATGCACTGTCCCCACTAAAATGTCAAGTTCAGGCAGGGTATTTTTATGCTCTTCGCTGTCACCTCTAACTGCAACAGGGCAGGTGACACCATTCTCTATAATCCATGCGGGAATCAATATAAAAATGCACTAGGAATACAGCATATTATTTGGGGAATAAATATAAATATGTACGAGGAAAACAACATATATATTTGGTTATGCACAATGTTAAACACAGCAATTGATTAATAAATGTGACTTATTTTTGTTAGCTATATTTCAACCAATTTTATAAAATCTCTCCAAGTGTAATTCATGCTTCAATCTTGCTAGAATGATAACACAGGATAAAAATAAGGAAAACAATAAAAATGTTGGTACTGTGAAGAGTTTTTTAAAAGATTTATTCCATTATGCAAAAGGCAGAATTTCAGAAAATGGCAAAATTGTATCTTTTATCTGTTTTTTCACTCCCCCGAATGACTGACTACAACAAGAATGCTCAGTCTGCACTGAAGCCAGGGAACCGGAAACACCCAAGCTCTCTCACACGGCTGATGGGGTCCAAGCATTGTGGGTCAGCCTCTGATGCTGTCCCAAAAGCATTAACAAGGAGCTGCTTTAGAAGCAGAGTTCCAGGACTCAAACCAGTGCTCACATGGTATGTTGAAATTGCAGGCAGTGGCCTAGCCCGTTGCACCACAATGCTACTCAGAAATAATAAGAATCTGTCACGTATTTTGCCCTATGTTTACATTTCATTGCCCTACACGTATAAACAGTTTCAGTTACTTCTTTTATCCATGAGATAAAATGGTAGGTAGGTAAACTTAACTTCCTCCATCAAAACAGTTTAAATAGTTTTGAAAGATATGATTATGATCATTGCTTCATATTCTAATCTATCTGGCTGTGTACACTCCATTCTCAAGTTCAGAAAATAATAGAATCATAGTATCTCTGAAATTTTGGCTATATCCTTCAGATAGGATGCCCTGACAGCCACTGGTGAAATATGATGTGCTCATTCCAATTTGGGACTTGGAGTCTGAGCCATATTTAAGAAAGAACACTCAGTCATAGTTTTAAAATAACATTTTAATAAAAGAATAAATGAGAAAAGAATGAGCAGTCCTACCTTCTTTGCCTGAACTCAGCTTTTTTAAAAGCTATTCAACATGCAAATATCAGAATGGGAACCACCCTACAGCAAGATGCAATCATACCAGAGAAAACCACTCTGACATAAGCCACCTTCAAAGCTAAACTGGCTTGGCCTCACAAGATGTTCTTGTGAAACCGACTGTGGAAGGCCATCTGTTCAGTGATCATTGCAGAAGTTTTAAAGAAATCTGTGCATTTAGCACTCAGTTGGAATTCCGTGACAGGTTGCTTGTCATGACTTTGTATTTGCAATGAAGGATTTATTAACAGGGAAGCGGATCAGGTGGTTGAGACAGAACCATTGATTGTCATGCTAAATCTGGGTCCATTCCAATAAAAAGGATATGTGTGTATATATATACACATATATATACACACACATATATGTATATGTATGTATTTCCTTGGTGTTCCTTGATTCCTAAATTAACCCATCATCTTCGACAGACAATCTTGCCTACTAATTCATTGATAAATAAAGACTGTCTCCTGATTTCCCTTAACTTTCCTCTCTGCCCCATGAAGCTGCTCTATTTCCCTTCCTGCTCCAGTTTGTCTCCTTTATTATACTTAGCACAGAAGATAATCCTGTCTCTTGGCTAGATGTTAATTCTTTATCTTTAGTCTCCTTCCATCCCTCACTCCTGGATTAAGGCCTCACTAAACCAATTTGCCTCCTTTCTTCTTCCTATATTAAATTTAAGAAATAGAAGTGGACATATTGGCTGGACTTTAATTTTATAACACTCATGATTGCACCAGAATTGGAAGAATAAAAGGAAAGTGATGAAATAAGGGAGAAAATACTTCCTTGATTTCGGATCATCCTATTGCTACTCTCTGTTTCACTACCCAATATGAAACATCTGTTCCAGACATTCTGTTGATTGGCTTGTCTTCCATCATTTCAACAAAAAGATCCCAATCTTAAAAATCAGGAATAAGCACACGTCTCCACTGGGCCTTTCTAGTCTCATCAAAAGTGCTAGAGTTTGGGCTGCTAATAGCGGATGAACACACTGTCCTCTAGAGCAGCCCAGAGCCATGCCTCGTGCCCTCTGATTTGTGTCATCACTGCAGAAAAGTGTCTCTTTTTATGAATCCCTTGCCACATCTGTGTTATTGCCTACTTCTTAACCCTTATAACACTAACGTTCCAGCTTTGATTTATTGTTATAGTGACAGGGAACCTGATTCTTTTGTTTTTCCATTTCTGCTTCCTTCTTCAGCTCGTCAAGGCCAAAATTTCTACTTATTATTTACATATCTCTAACTTTTGTTAGCACTCAATAATAACCACTTGGTTTTTTGCTGTTGTTTAGCCACTCATCAATAAACAGAGAGAAAGATTTTACACTAAAATGATGTGTTAAATGGATGAAATCAGAGATCACTACTGAGACTCTTATTTTTGGAATGGTCACATCCAGGGTGACAGTGTTGACATGAATTTTGCTCCAGAATTTGAAAGGCAGGGTATCCCACAAGGTTGAAGTGGTATGCGGAGGGCACAAGAAACTTAACAGCAAGAGAAAAATCCGTATGAATTTGAGACAGTTGTGAATGCTCTATACAGACATGTAGGGGGAAGGAAGAGTTGAATTTGTTCAAGTCAGTTAATATTTTTTGCATGTACACAATAGATTGGAGAAACAAATGTGATATGTACAACAAAGGCTGGTATACCATAACAATATAACATGTTGTTACAGAAGCATCTCAGCTACTTCTGGTCTCCCATTTGTCTGAGCAAATATCTCACCTTAAAATGAGAAGAGCAGAACCAAAAACATCAAAGGATCTGTTGAGAAGCAAGTTGACTTTGATGTCTGACCTTTCTCCAACTGTTTCCAACCTAAGTCCCTAAAGGTGTGAGATAATAACAAACAGTCACCCCCACCCAAAATATCTGGAGACCAATTTAGGATAATCTCTCTTAACTGGCAAGTAAATGAGAAAATATCTTTTGGGCAGTGTTACAAAGCTTCCAATATCTAAATTTCTGCATCAAATTTAATGAGGCTATTCACTAAAGTTGTTTCATGTTTGAGATTTGTTTTTAAAACACACATAAAAAGTAAATTAAATGGTGGGTACATCCAATCAAGTAGAGGGTCATTACTCTCATTCAAACAACCAATATGCAGCAATTAATGAGGATGCCTCATCTTAGAAATATTTTAAGGAGCAAGACTAAATTGCTAAGAGAAAATGAGATGCTAATTGTTTTCTCTTTCAGTTTTTTACTTTTGCTGGATATGATTTTTATGTAATGTTTTGAGGTCATCTTTAGAAACAGGATACTCAAGTGTCCAAGGTGCTAAGCTCATCCGCTTGTTCTTGGGGTTCTAATTAATTTCCATGCTGGTTTGATTAACCTTGGCACTTGCTTTATCCTAGTGGAAAACAGACTACATACAAACGAGCTTCAGTGAGTCATTTTGGTCAGCAGTTTGACAATCAAGGCCCCCCCCCGCCCATCCCCACTGTGTAGTACCAGACTTGTTGTACGGATTTGGAAATACATGAATTTTGTTCTTTGTAGTAACTCATGAAAACATGTGTTAAAATTTTTCTTAATAAAAAACCTTGGTGGCACTGTTATTATTTTCTGTGAAGAAAGGTAGAACAACAAAAAATGGGTCATTTAATTTGTAGTCAGTACATTACACTAAACTGAAATAAATAGCACACTTTATCTCATATCGAGTGCCTGGGTTCAAGTCCTGGCTCACAGTCAGTTCCAGCTCCCTGTTAATGTATACCTTGAGAAACAGCAGGTAAGAGATGACTGCCATCCTCCTGCGAGACCTGTATCGAACTCCTGACTCCTGACCTTGGCCTGGCCCAGTCCAATGCTATATGGGTATTTGGGAAGTGAATCAGTACATGTGAATCATTCCTCTCCTCTCCCCTCCCCTCCCCTCCCCTCCCCTCCCCTCCTCTCCTCTCCCCCCTCCCCTCTCCCCTCACCTCCCCTCCCCTCTCCCCTCCCCTCCCCTCCCCTCCCCTCCCCTCCTCTCCTCTCCCCCCTCCCCTCTCCCCTCCCCTCCCCTCCCCTCCCCTCCCCTCCTCTCCTCTCCCCCCTCCCCTCTCCCCTCACCTCACCTCCCCTCTCCCCTCCCCTCCCCTCCCCTCCCCTCTCTTCCCTTCCCCTCCCCTCCCCTTCTCTCTCCCCTCCCCTTCTCTCTCCCCTCCCCTTCTCTCTCCCCTCCCCTCCCCTCCCCTCCCCCCTCCCCTCTCCCCTCACCTCACCTCCCCTCTCCCCTCCCCTCCCCTCCCCTCCCCTCTCTTCCCTTCCCCTCCCCTCCCCTTCTCTCTCCCCTCCCCTTCTCTCTCCCCTCCCCTTCTCTCTCCCCTCCCCTCCCCTCCCCTCCCCTCCCTTCCCCTCCCTTCCCCTCCCCTCCCCTCCTCTCCTCTCCTCTCCTCTCCTCTCCTCTCCTCTCCTCTCCTCTCATCTCTCCTTTCCTGTCCTTCACCTCTCCTCTCCACTCCGCTTTCCTGTCTTCTCCTCTCCTCTCCTCTTCTCACCTCCCCTTTTCTCTACAATCTTCTCTCCTCTCCTCTCCTCTCCTCTCCTCTCCTCTCCTCCCATCTTCTCCTCTCCTCTCCTCTCTTTCGTTTTCTCTTTTCTTCCCCCTCTCCACTTTCCTTCTCTTCTCTCCTCTCCCCAGCCCATCTCCCTCTCAAATGAGTAAATAAAGCAGACTTCATTCTAAAAGATTAAGTCACTTCTGCATCTGAGCTAAAGTGGTGACATTGGCAGAATGAAAAGAGGAAAGTAAGAAGTATGTAGGTAGAAGACATGGCTTGATGAACAAGCACACAACAATACTGAAGGAAAGGAAATGTGTTAGTTTTCTCTTGCTGCCTAAGAAACTACCACAAACTTAGTAGCTTCCATTGACTTATCTCACTGTGTGCATAACTCGGAAGTTTTGGCATGGTTTTGCCTGGTACCATGCTCAGATTTTACAAAGCAAAAATCAAAATGGTGATTAAACATTTTTGTCATGTGGAGACTTGCGTGGGAATGATTCATCCCTAAGCCTCAGCAGGTTGTTGGTAGGATTCTTCTCTTTGCAGCTGTAGAATTCATGGCAACTTAGTTCTTCAAAAGCCAGCAAGGGACAGAGTGCTGATCCCAGTGTCTTTGTCAGTGAAAGACTGGGCTTTTATTTATTTTTAATAGGGTTCACATAGTTAAGGAAGTCTAGTTCAGGATATCTACCTTTTGATTAACACAAAACCTTCATTGCATGCTGATGATCAGAAGTGAGTTCCATACTGCCTTAGTTAAAAGGGATTACAGAAATGATTTTCTCCTTTGTTGTGTGTGTGTGTTTTATCCCAATTTTTACTTATTTGACATAATGGTGGGGAGGAGAACCTAGAGTTTCCACTTGCTCCTTCACTCCTTAAGGTCCCTTGTTTATTTGTATTGCCCCAAAGCAGAAGTTAGGAGCTAAAAAGCCATCTCTGTGGATGACAGGAATCCAATCATCGGTAGCAGCACCATCGTCTCCACCCTCCAGCATCTGCATTAATACAAATTGGTAGTTGGGATCAGAGTTGTGGTGTGGTGGGTTTAGCTACAGCTTCCATGCTGGCCTCTCATATGGACACCAGTTTGCAGCACAGTGGCTGCGCTTTGTATACAACTCTCTGCTAATGTGCCTAGAAAATGAGCAGAAGGTAGCCCAAGTGTTTTGCCCTGCCACTCATGTAAGAGATCCAGAAACTACTGGTTCCTGACTTGGTTCAATGAATTAAACAGCAAATGGAAGATTCTCATTCTCTCTCTCTCTCTCTCTCTCTCTCTCTCTCTCTCTCTCTCTCTCTCTCTCTCGTGTGTGTGTGTGTGTGTGTGTGTGTGTTTCTCCCTATGTAACTATCTTTCAAACAAATGCATCTTCAGAAAGATATAGTCAGGAGCCAGGGGCTCTGCTATGGGATGTGGACATCTTAACAGCCAGGCCAAAAGCTACAGAAACGCTCCATTGTGAATGCAATAGTCATAACAATCAGTTTAGAATTCTGCCTGCTCAGTAAGAAATCAATCCCAGATTCAAAGATTTGATCCTTGTGTGCACAAATAGCCTCCCCAAGAAGCTGGTCAACCCATCTGGACAATGAGCAGCTGGACTATATGCTTGGCATCTGTTTGCAGGGGAAGAATCTTGTTTCATTTTGAACTGTAATGCTGCAACGGGGTGGGGGGGTCCACCGTGGGGGAGGGGCATGGGGAGGGGTGGGGGGAATCCCAGAGCCTATGAAACTGTCACATAATGCAAATTAAAAAAAAATGAAACTCAAAGAAATCCACATACAAAGAAGTTTGGGAAACCAGCAGAGCTCAGCTTAATTCATACTTTTAATAGAGTATCAAAAAAGATACAAGAGGAGTTTCTCAGAAAAATTTAATATATAATATGGAACAAAAAGTGAAGGGCCTAACTGGAACTATTGATTTATCCACATAGATAATACATTAAAGTCACCATATTAATAAATAGAAAAAATACAAGGAAAAAACCTTAGCTGTGGCTGCACAAAATTAAAGTCAGTAGAGAAAAACAACTAGAAATAACATGCTGTGTTTGGATAAGAATAATTAACATAGAATAAAATGAAACAAAGCGTGGAGAGTCCTAACATGCAAGCCAGTCACTTTTAAACTTGAACATTCATAAGAATTCCTATTGGAACATCTTAAACATGTAGGTTTTCATACTCTACTCAGAGATTCTGTATTGGCAGCAGTTAATACTTCATTTCCAGCATTCCAGATGGATCTAGTCAACATTCTCAAAATATTGTTCTAGTATTCGAATTATGTTTAAAAGGTCAGTATTATTACTACATTCCAACATAAATAAAAGCTGGAAAGAGACAAGGAAGTACAAGAATGTCAAAAGCATACATTAGAGAATGAACAGTCTCTTCAATGAGTGCTGCGGAATTTGTTATCCACAGGCAGGCAAACAATTTAAATCAGAAGACCCTCCTTCCATGATTCAGCCTATTAAAATCAATTCACAATGATTCAGCAGCTCTAACATGAGACTGAAAATTATGACAGAACTGAAAAAAAGCATGAAATACTTCAAGACATTCATATAGGCTAATATTTGTCTAACAGTGCAAAAGCATAGGCAACCAAAGGAAAACTAAACAAATGCTAAAGCAAGAAGCTTCTAAATAGCCAAGCAAACAATAGCCTGTATGCTAGCACCCTAAAAGATGAAATACTTTTTTGTAAGTCTAAAAAAAAAAAAGATAAATGTGGGGAAAAAAGCTCTGAAGAAACAAAGATATAAGTAAGTGGAGAGGTGGTCCATGTCTGTGGGGAGAAACATTTAATACAGTAAAAGCATACGTTCTCAATTTGATCTATAAAGTCAAATTTAAACAAGAGTGCAATGCCATTATACTCAAATTTCATAGTTAATATCAAGAACACTGTTCACACAAAATGCCAATATGCATATGGACTAACAAGAGAGTAGAAATTCATAACAATACAGACATGTTGCGGGATAGCTTGATGTTACAAATATAACCATACTCTCAACATGTGATCCAGCAACATGTGCTTGTTGATATTTCCACAAAGGAGTTAAAAATGTGTATCTTCACGAACAATCTGAACACATACATTGATGGTAGCTTTGTCCATAATGTGGGAAATTAGGAAAGTAACCAAAATGTCTTTCAGTAGCTGCATAAATGAACTGTTGTACACTAAGTTGATGGAATATTATTCAGTTAAAAGGAAATTATATACTTAGATAGGAAATAATGTGAAGAAAATATCAATGCATTTAGAAAGAACATATGGACATGCTGTTGAATGACTGTAAGCGTGTGGCACTCTGGAAATGTCACAGTTATGAAGACAGTGGAAAGAGACCACCGTTTTTCCCTGGACTAGTCTCAATTCTCTTGTTGAAGACTAATTGGCTCTACGTGTGCGCACTCCCTTTTGGGGAGCTCTGTTCCATGGAACTTTGTGTCATACCAGAACCAGACTATTTGATGGCCACTGCCCTGTAGTATGTCTTGAAGTCTGCAATTGTGATTTCTCCAGCTTTGTTTGAATTCTTCAGGATGGCTTTGGCAGTTCATAGTCTCTTGTGTTTCCAGATGAACGTCTGATTCATCTTTTCTCTTTCTGAGAAGAATGTTGTTGGGATTTTGATTGGGATTGCATTAAATTTGTGTATTACTTTCAGTAAAATGGACATTCTAATGTTGCTCCTGCTGATCCAGGAATAGGATAATATCTTCTATTTCTTTTTAAAATGTTGTATAATCTTCATCATAAATCATTTCTAAATCTTTGTTCAGGTATGCTCTGGATTGAGTCTTCTGGTTCTCTTATGCATATAATCATGTCATCTATGAACAGGGATAATTTTTTTCCTGATTTCTGGTTTGAATTCCATTTTTTTTTTTGTTGACTAATCTCTAGTGAATATTTCCAATACTGTGCTGAATAGCAGTCATGGAAGTGGACATTCTTGTCTAGGTCCAGACTTTCCAATCTTTTCCCATGTATTATGATGTTGGAATTGCGTTTTTCATGTATTGTTCCTTTTATGCCTAAATACTTAGCATTTTCAGCATTAAGTGGAGCTGGATTTTATGAAATGCCTTCTCTGCATCAACTAAGATGGTCAT
The DNA here is from genome assembly GCF_030435755.1 of Ochotona princeps. Classification (NCBI taxonomy): domain Eukaryota; kingdom Metazoa; phylum Chordata; class Mammalia; order Lagomorpha; family Ochotonidae; genus Ochotona; species Ochotona princeps. The sequence goes on from NC_080834.1 coordinate 8,557,663, forward strand.
ATTTTATTTATTCTTCATTTTGTTGATGCGCATATTCAGTTTATTGATTTGTGTATGTTAAACTTTCCAGCATACCTGGGACAAATCCACCTGGTCCTGGTAAATGATCTGCCTGATGATGTATTGTTGGATCCTGTTGGCTAGTATTTTGTTGAGATTTTTGTTTGTATGTTCATCAGAGATATCGGTCTATAGTTCTCATTCTCTTTTGTGTCTCTATCTGGTTTTGGTATTAAAGTGATATTTGCTTTGTAGAACGAGTTTGGAAGAATTCTCTCCTTTTCTATTAGAGGATTAGGATAAATTCTTTTTGAAATGTTTGGTAGAATTCAGCAGTGAAACCATTTGGTCCAGGATTTTTCTTGGCTTGGTAGTATTTAATTGTTACTTCAATCTCTGTCATTGTGATAACACTATTCAGATTATTAATGCCTCATTATTCAATTTTGGTAGATTTTATGTGTTCAGGAATTTATCCATTTCTTCTCAGTCTCCTGATTTGTTAGTGTAAAGTTGTTTGTAATAGTCCCTGATTCATTTATGTTTGAGATATCCATTGTTATAATTCCTTATTCATCTCTGATGCTATTGATTTATATTTTATTCTTCCAACTTCTGATTTGTCAGGCAAATGGGTGATCTATTGTACTGATTTTCCCAAAGAACCAGCTCTTTGATTCATTGGTCTTGTGTAAAGTATTAGGGAAAGTTATTTGATTTAGTTCCTTTCTTAGTTTATTTCTTTTTTCTTGCTAATATTGGGATAGTTTTGCTATTGGTTTTCTAGGTTCCTTAGATATGTAGTTAGCCCTTTTACTTGGTCCTTTTTAAATTTATTGACAGAAGCATTGATTGAAATAAACTCTCCCCTTCACACTGCCTTAACTGTATCCTATGTGTTCTGTTTTGTTGTGTTGATGTCTTCACTCATTTTGAGCAATTTTTAATTCCTCTTCAATTTTTCTGTAACCCAGTGTTCACCTAGCAGCATGTTAGTCGATCCATGTAGCTGCATATTGTCTAGGGTATTTTGAGCTTTGGCATTCAGCCTCACTCCGTGATGGTATAAGATGTGTGGCATGATTTGGATTTTCTTAATTTGCTGAGTCATGTTTTTGTGGCTCATGTTGATTAAGTACTATAATGAAATTTTATTATATATAAGATGTAATAGGTTGTATTTGATACATTTTGAGATTTTTGTATCTCAATTTATTTCACTTAACAGCTGTTTGGGAACTAGTTGATCCTTCACAGATAGTTTGAGAGTCACTGCTGAAGAGCACCTAATACAAAATTACAGAAAAATATGAAAGCTTAAGAGAACAGAGAAGGCAAGCAAGACTCTATTGAAAGTGAAGAATGGGATCAGGAGGGCCTGGCATGATGACATGGCCGTTAAAATACTTGCCTTGAATGCGCCAGGATCCCATATTTGAGCCGGTTCTAATCCCGGCAGCCCCACTTTCCATCCAGCTCCCTGCTTGTGGCCTGGGAAAGCAGTGGACGACAGCCCAAAGCCTTGGGACCCTGCACCAGTGTGGGAGACCTGGAGCAAGTTCTGGCTCCTGGCTTTGGATCGGCTCAGCAGCAACAATTGTGGTCACTTGGGAAGTGAATCAGTGAGTGGAAAATCTTCCTCTCTGTCTCTCCTCCTTTCTGTATATCTGTCTTTTCAATAAAAATAAATAAATCTTTAAAAAAAAGAGAGAGAGAGAGAGAGAATGGGATCAGGAAACAATATGAAAAAGAACAGTTGGAAGGGAAAAAAATGCAGAGTCACCCAAGCAATACCTGATGCTCATCATCTTCAACCTAGTGGTTTCCAAGGAATTCTAGGTAAAGAATCATCCTTTGGGGAAGATGCGAGTTGTAGGTAATGGAGGCCACTGACATTGAAGATTAAACTTACCTTGCTGATAAATTACAGTAGTATAGATTATATAGCTTCCAAGAAATAATCTCTTTAATTCATAAGGATATAATGATAAATAAAATTAAGAGAATTAAAGCAAGCCCATTATGCCCTGACCATGGGGAGCAAAGCAATGACTGGACAACATCAACCTCCAGAAAAGAAGTTTTGAAATCCCATACCCTATGGAATTATACTGTAAAGTTCAAAAGTTAATAAAAAGAGAGAGAGAGAGAGAAAAGAAGTTTGGTTACTTGCTGGTGGTGGATTGGTAGGGTAGAATAGGATTTGGCTTCTATTTTCTGGCCCTGGAGTGAAGCAGAGGAAAAGTGTTTGCTTCTATTGGAAGGGCATCTGATGTAAAGACAATTTCCAGGAGAATTCTGTGCTTCTGTTTGCAGGAATAGAAGGAGCATTAAAAGAAAACCACGAAGAAGTGTATGTAAGAAATGAGTTCCATCTCACATCAGGTAGGGAGAAGGAAGTGTCCAAGTTTATCAAATAAATGTATTAGGGAAGTTGGGCAAGTTGGATCAGCATAAATTCCATGCACTCGTGAGAATGGTTACTTAAATAACTAGCCAAATTACTTTGACAAAAATATTAAAGTTAACAGGAAATAAGAAATCATCAGAAGAATTGAGGAAGGGAGGAGTGGTGAGAATATTATTAGAGAATTTTGTTCAAAAGGAAATATACAGTATTCAAAACGTCACAGCTCTAGACAAAAACTCCACACACTAAATGCCCACCATGTATGAATAAGTAATTTTATGTAGTAAAAGTGGTTTTGCTAATGTGATTAAATGAAATAAAAGCAAGAAACATGATTCTCCTTTCAGACTCTGGAAGAATACAACCTTCTTACCACTTTTATTTTAGTCCCTGAAACACAATTAGACTGCTTACTTACAGGTCTATGAGATGACATATATTGCTTTCAACATTTACATTTGTAATAATTTCTTCCAGGAGTGAAAAGAAACTGAAACACAGCCACCATGTTTTGCTTTAAAAATTTAGTTAGTAAAGATAAAACCGTGACCACCTCAATACAGACCAAGTACAAACACATATACACATATTTATAAATGCATGATACACATATACACATAGGCAATCATAGAAAATTGTGAAGTCCTTCTGCAACCAATAAGCAAGCCAGTGAAAAATAATTTCTTTTAACTTTTCTGAGTTCTCTAAGTTTTCAAGTTTTATGCAAAGTTTTAGATGATAGATTAAAAACCTATTTTCACATAATTAATCTAACTACAGAAAATAACAATCAAAGGTAGATGTAAAAAGGTATAATCAGTCTGTTACTCTTTAAAAAAAAGATATACCAAACTAAAGTGTGGTAGGATAGTCATGGTTATCACTCAGGAAAAAAAAAAACTTCTAAGGAAAATAATTTCAAAGTAACACAATTTCATAGATGCGTGATTCATAAAATTAAAAAAGAGAAATGTCATTGCCTAACATTTGTAAATATCTCAGAAATTCACATTCAGATGTGAAGATACAATACAGTGTATATCTCTATTTCCAAAGCAAAGATGGACTCCCAATGAAACTTTGAATGTGTCTTGACAATTGGATACTGGACTCTGCCAGTGCCATGCCTACAATATCAGGATGCATTTAAAGCAGAATGATGGACATATGCCTGCAAGTGAAGGACTATATTACTGTAATGACATGGGGGAAATTGGAGGGGTGGGATTTGGGAAGGGGAAAGGAAAACCCAGACCATATACAACTGTGTCATGCAATAAAAAAATCAATCAATCAATTTTTAAAAAGAAACTTTGTGATTTCAAAGAATAAGCAGAAATGCCATTACTAAGAGACTCAAGAGACTCCACTGAAACATCTGTCTTTGCTAGTCGGGGTGTACAATGATCAAATCCTCCATTGTCCAAAGGCAAGTTCTGGGAGATGCCCACGGGAGTTCTAACAGTCATTCCACATGTGCTGTGTTCTCATCTCTGGCCTAAGCAAGTCAAACCACAATCCAGTGTTCTTTTTTACTAGCACACTTACTAAAGTTGTGCAGGTAAAACATTCCTGAATGTGTTTTCAGAACATGTTTTATTTTAGTGCTTTCAAATGTTTGAGCATAATTGTTAGAAGGTTGCAAAAATATAGGAGCTCAGTCTGCGAATAAAAATCTGTTTTGGCATTTTAATGTCTAGACTCGAAAACTGCCAAATGTTTGCTAAGAAGCAGTAGAAATTCACAATCAGTCCCCAAAATATAAAACAATTCTATTCACTGTAAAAATATGTTTACTGCATTTACTTACCGGCTGTTTAGCACAACTTTTTTTTTTGTCTCGCAGTGGAAAAGCTGGCAATCCTTGAATTTCCTAAGTGCCCATAGAGTGCAGCTGTAGACATACAAGGCATTGGTTAATGGCATTTCCAGGTATCATTTGCTTCCCCTTTTGTCAGGTACCACTTTTATTTGAAATGAAAAGAAGCCCTTTCCCTTTTCCCTCTGGCACTGTTCATAGTGATTGTGTTCTGAGAGAATACACAAGAAATCAAGGTAGAGATCCATTATGTTTAGAACCCATTCAGTTGCGATGTTGCATTTTCCAGTAACTATTTGCTTTGTAGTGTTCCATAGTCTTTAAAATTAGCCCAGAAGAGGAGCTTTCTCTGATCCTTGCTTAGTTTCAACTTTGGATCCCCACCTTCTCCTGCAAGGACCATCAGGGTCGCTCCAGAGCCCCTCCCCCAAACACACACACACACACACACACACACAAATTAGAATAGATAGGCAGAGAACAACAAGGAAAGCTTAGAACCAGACAGGAAATGGTCAGCATGGACTCACGCATACATTACTAGGTAGGACACAAAGATTAATTACTCCTCACTAAGGTATTGAAGATTTCTCGGTATACCCCTCCTAAAACTGTTCTGCACCTCAATTATTGACATATGCCTTGAGTTATAACCCAGTTTAGACTATCCTAGAATCTGCCAAGTTCAGAAAAATTATGCTTCAACACTATAAACTGCTAAATACTAAAATGAAAATAGACATGAGACAGTTGAATAGTACCCTATAGCCATTTTAAGGTGTATAACAGCCGATTCTGTGTATAAACTAAAATTGAAATGTCAATGAAGTAGTCACAGGATGTGGTTAAGAACTTGCATCTTTTTTAACATATTGGTTATTCAATACCATGTCAATTAATTCCATAATGTTGTAAATTGTCGTTGATGTTATGTTGTGGCTTTAAATTGATCGAGATGATATTCTGCCAGCTCTACCTTCAGACCAGAGATGGTCTCCCCAAGACACCATTGAATTTACCTGGACAATAAGATGCTGGACTCTATGTTTGGTATACTCTTGCAATGAAAGAATCTTGACTGAATTTAAAATGAAATACTGCAACAAGGTGCAGGAATCCACCATGGGGGAAGGATACGGGGAGGGGTTGGGGGATCCCCAGAGCCTATGAAACTGTGTCACATAATGCAATGTAATTAATAATACATATATTTTTAAATATATATATTTTCAATATATATATATATATATTGAAAATATATATATTTTCAATATATATATATATATATATATATATATATATATTTAAAAATAGCCCAGAGAATTACATTTGGGATTTAAAATGTTACCCAGAGCAAAATTCCAAAAACTATAGTTTTTGAAAACTCAAAGGACATGACTAGGACTTGCAGAAATTTCACCATTCTTTTTAAAAGACAATTTCTTAAGCTGCTAAAGCCCTAGTCTTGCACAACAGGATATCATATTGGCACCAGTTCGTATTCTGGCGCCCTGCTTCCCATCCAGCTCCCTGCTTGTGGCCTGGAAAGGCAATCAAGGATAGCCCAAAGCCTTGGGATCCTGCACCCATTGGGAGACTTGGACGAGGCTCCTGGCTCCTGGCTTTGACTTGGTGCACCTCAGGCCATTGTGGCCACTTGGGGAGTGAATCATCGGAAGGAAGATCTTCCTCTCTATCTCTTCTCCTCTTTGTATTTCTGACTTTCCAATAATAAAATAAAATAAATCATTTTTAAAAAGACAATTTTTTTAGTTAGATCATGAAATCATCCCCCTTGTTAGATCCCAAATGTCCTTTTCTTGAAAAAAAATTAATTTATTTGAAAGGCATAGCAACTGAGAGAGATGGAGAGACAGAGAGGGAGAGAGATCTTTTGTCCTCTGATTCACACCTCAAATGCTCAAGTCTAAGATCCCAGAACTTTATCTGCATCTTCCATTTGGGTGGCATTGGTCCAGGTCTTCGGGCTATTCTCTGTTGCTTTCCCAGGCTCATTGGCAGGAAGCTACATTGAACCATGGGCATCTCTACTCCCAAATAAAAAGAAGCATTTCCAATGAAACTATTAAAATACATCTTAACAATATGATACTAGATTTTCTACCTTTGTCTATACCTATAATTCCATTCCATTTATACAGCAGAATGTTAAATTTGTAACAGGACTATACTACTGCAATAATATAGAGGAGATGGCTGGAAGAAAAAAAAAAGACGGAAAATGGGGTGGGCAAGTGGGAATCACTATACCAACAAAAATATATCATGAAGAATGAAAGTATTTTTTTAAAGAAAGGAACTGGAGCAGCCTGGACCTGAGCCAGCAGCTATATAAGATGCCAATGTGCTAGTCAGTAGCTTAAGCCATTGTGCCACAAAGTGAAACTCCACACACACTCAGACACACACACACACACACACATTTTCTTGTTAGGTTTGAATTTTGAGAGATCAGTGCACTTGGGCCCTCACTGATATGGCCTTATCCTCTCGATGAGTGGATATGGATCAGAAAAGAAAAAAAAAACAATTATGTCATTCATGTATAAAAATAATGATTTCAGGAATAAAAAATATTCTGGTTCCAGTAGAAGTATATCAAAATTATGGTTGCCTTGACTCTCATTTCAGGAAAATGAGGTTTGGCCTGTTGGCAAGAGAGAGAGAGAGGTAAAGATAAGTAAAATGGGTAAATATTCTTGGCAGACTCACTATTCAATGAAGGGCATTCTATGTATAACTGCTTTAGATGATGGAGACCATAAAGGATCTACAGACTATACAAAGGCCCTCAGGGGGAGACAAGTAAGTGCACATGAGTCAAAGGCATCACTATGTTGTCTGAGCGCCAACCTCCAGTGCAGTGGGAACCACATCATGGTATATTCAAGAGGAAGACCCTGCTCTAAATCCCAATAATTTCAGCTTCTACCAATTTTGATGGCCTTTAACTAATATGTTATTAACTAATAACTAATATGTTGCTACCACCTCTTCTAAAAAGTCTTCAGAAAAATCACCAACAAAAGCATTGAAGTCTTGGGAACTTTTACCTGGAGTATTATAGTCATCCAAACTAGTTCATTTATCTGATTAGAACATTCCTCTGAGGAAAATAACAAGTTCAAAAGGATGTTTGATGGAACAAGTATTTTGGGTACTTACTTCTAAAGGCACTTTAAACTTCACAATAACTCTCTAAGGGAAATAAAACTCCTATTAAAGTCTTAATTAAGTTAAACAGAACTCCAACAGGAAAACCTAAAAGCCACACCGCTGCCCGTGACTTCAAGCACTGAGACTAGCAGAGTATCTACGAAGCAGAGATGGGATTGCAAAACTCAGATATATGGATTTCAATTTTTCCTTCTGTACTGTATTTTCCGGGCACTGAACTGAAAAAATTTTAAAAACTCCAGAACACTCAGGAGCATCAGTCACCGACAATGCACTATAAATGTTATGCCCTGTTGCTTTTTTTTTTTTTTTTTTTTTTGCTTGTAGACTAGCTTTATCATTTTTCTAGGTCTCAATTGCTTGAGGTGATGGGGCATATCAAGTCAGTGCAGACATATCAGAAATCATGAAGTTTCAAACTAAGTAGAAAAGATGCTTACATGCTCCAAAGAATATATGCCGTGCAGAAAACACAAAAGTTCAACAACCTCTTAACCTTCTGGCCTCATCCTCCCTTCAATTTATTTAATAATAAATAGGACGAACTTTTTGAAAGATGGCGCAGGACAGAACCAAATTTGAGCAGAAGTTAAAGTGAACTTCCACCTTGTGTTGGTATATGTGAGGGGAGAAGGGAGGTTGAAGCAAACAGAGGGAGGCTGGATGGGAATTCTTGTTGTGATAAGAGATAGACCCCCGATGCGCTCCATCATTTAGGCTTCCAACTGATGGATCAAATGAGAAACTGTTTTGCTCTGTTTCAGAACTGATTGACATTTTAATTATTCTACAGCTGGAAGTGTTAATCACACTAGAGAATGAGGGGATAATTCCCAGCTGGTAAAATTTCACACAATAGCTTGGCAGGCACCACTATGCAGAATGTTTAAATCATTTGTTAAAAGGGAGAAAATCAATATTTAAAATCCTTCACATATTAAACAAGTACCAGAGGATCTGTACTTAAACCTTCCTTAGGCATCATCTGTGCTTCTTCTGACCCTCAGAGTCAAAACACTTCATAAATCTGTAGAAAATAGAAAGTGAAATGTTATATGTACATGAGTATTCTGATTAAAAGAAATCAAGAAATTGAATTTAGTTGTGTTCATAAAATGTAAACTTCATTTGGTTCAAATTCCAACAATTGATTTTCATTAATATAGCCTCCCTGCTATTTTATTCAACACATGTTCCATTTGGAGAAACAGTTGTATGATTTAGTGCTTCGCATACTTTTCCAAGCAAAAGGATAACATAGAATGTTATTTCAAACTTTTCGACAATGTGGTTTGATAGTCGTACAATGAGCCTGAGAATTAACACTTAACAAGAGGGATCTCGGGTGATGTCGATAAATCCAAAAACTTAGAAAAACATTGTAATGAATACATTAGTTTAATTTTAATATCATAAATTGCTATTTAATTGCACATGCTTATGGGATACAATTTGATAATTAAATAAATATATTTAAGATGTGATGATAAAAATGGTAGTTAACATTTCCAGTTTCATAAACATTAAAGATAATTTTTGTTTAGAATTAACAATTGTACAAATTTATAGGAGACAATGGGAAATTTCAAAAACAAATCTAAAATACATACCAGTTAAATCATAATTTCTCTCTGCTTATCACTCAATATTTAGAGGTTTTAATGACCTCTACTTATTCACAATAATCTGTGTTTTGTCCAGTACAATGTATTTTCACTTCTCGGAATGCTAGTGTTCGTTACACTGTCCATGTATGATATACAAGCATACATGTTCACCTGTGTACATATTTATTTTATGATTTATTTGAAAGTTGCCTTATATCACAAAAATATGTGATATTTGTCCTTGGGGGATGGGTTTACTTCACTGACCATAATGGTCTCCAGCTAGGACCACTTTATTGCAAAAGTTGAATTTTATTCCTTTGTAAATGGCTGTGCAGTATGCCATGGAATAGATATACCAGCCTCTTTCAACACGTATCTAGGTTGCTTCCATGTCTTCGCTACTGTGGATGGTGCTGCTATAAATGCAGAGAAGAGGGTCACTTTTTCATTTGCACATTGCACTTGCTTTAGGTATATTCCCAGAAGTGCGATGGCTGAGTCATACGGTAGATCCATTTTCATTGTCCGAGCACTTCCATACTGATGTCATACTGCCTATACTAGCGCACATTCCCACCAGCAGTGAAGAAGAGTACCTTTCTGCCCACATCGATTCCATCAGGTGTTGTCAGTGTAGTTTTGAATGTAGGTGTTTCTCACTGGAGTTAGGTGGATACTCAGTGTTGATTTTCTTTGTATTTCCACGATAGCTAGACAGCCTGAGCATTTTTTAATACGTCTTAGCCATTTGAATTCGTTCTTTAGAACAATGTCTACTCAATCCCTTCGCCCTTTGCCTCACACCATTGTTTGTTTTGCTATCATTGGGTCTCTATAGCTCTACTTAAATGTAATAAGCAAAGATTTTCTCCCATTCTGTTGGTTGTTCCCTCATTACACTGATCATTTTCTTGGAGGTACAAAAGCTTCTTAGTTCCATATGGTCCTATTGTTTATTTTGGCTTTGACTGCCTGACCTTTTGGTGGCTTTTCTAAGAAATCTTTACTGATACCTATATCTTGCAGACTGCTTCTTTGTTTCCTTCTAACAGTCTGAGGGTTTCTCGGTGTAGATTTAGGTCTTAATACTTTTAGAGTTGGTTTTGAGTAAGGTGACATGTGGGAGTCTTGTTTCTTTTTTCTGCAAATGTTTATCCTAGTGTCTCAACATCATTTGGTGAAGAGACCACCGTTTTTCCCTGGACTAGTCTCAGTTCTCTTGTTGAAGACTAATTGGCTCTACGTGTGCACACTCCCTTTTGGGGAGCTCTGTTCCATGGAACTTTGTGTCATACCAGAACCAGACTATTTGATGGCCACTGCCCTGTAGTATGTCTTGAAGTCTGCAATTGTGATTTCTCCAGCTTTGTTTGAATTCTTCAGGATGGCTTTGGCAGTTCATAGTCTCTTGTGTTTCCAGATGAACGTCTGATTCATCTTTTCTCTTTCTGAGAAGAATGTTCTTGGGATTTTGATTGGGATTGCATTAAATTTGTGTATTACTTTCAGTAAAATGGACATTCTGATGTCGCTCCTGCTGATCCAGGAATAGGATAATATCTTCTATTTCTTTTTAAAATGTTGTATAATCTTCATCATAAATAATTTCCAAATCTTTGTTCAGGTATGCTCTGAGGTGTTTAAAGTTCTTCTTCGCTACTTTAAAAAGCACATTTTGTAAATGTTTTTTTCTCAGCTATAGAGTTGTTTGTATATACTAAAGCCATTAATTTATTTTCATTGCTTTCATATCCAAATAATTGCCAGGCTAGTGAGTTCCGATAGTCCCTGTACTAAGTCTTACATTTTTCTTATGCATAGAATCATTTTGTATGCTAACAGGGATAATTTTAATTCCTCATTTCTAAATTGAATGTCATTAATATCTTCTACTTTTACTTACCTCATGATTCAGTTTTGGTAAGTTGTATGTGCTGATAAATTGATCCATTTCTTCTAGGTGTTTCAATTTGTTGGCATATAGTTGCTTGTACCAATCTCTGACTGTTTTATGTTTCGTCTGAGTTACCTGTTGTTCCATCTACTTTCTTGTCACTGATTCTATTCATTCATGTCTTATCCTATTTTTCTGATTTGTGGTGCTAGAGTCTTCTATTTTGTGCATATTTTCAAATGCAAGCTCTTTGACTCATTGAATTTATGTATTGTTCTTTTGATCGGTCTCTATTTGGTATATTTCTTCCCTTATTTGGCTTACTTCTTTATTTATTTTAATCCTGGAATCATTTTACCATTGCTTTCCTATCTCCTTCAGATGTATAGTTAACTTGCTTGTCTTGTGCCTTTCTAGTTTCTTGATGCAAGCACTAATTGAAATGAACTTTCCTTCAGCACTGCCTTTATTTTGTCCCAGGAGTTTCCATGTTTTTTTTATTCCTTTATTCGTTTTAAGTTTTTTTCTTTCTTTGCTCTTTAATGTCTTCTGTAGCCCATTGTTCCTTCAGCAACATATGGGTCAGCGTTCAAGTGTGTGCATATTTTGGGGTATTTGACTTGTTGATCTCCAATTTGAGTACACAATGGTCTGAGAACATGAATGGCATGATTTTAATTTTTTTCAAATTTGCTGAAGCCTTATTTATGATCTATTATGTGATCAAGCCTAAAGAATGCTCCATGTGGTGATGAAAAATTATATTTTGTAGGATGAATGGTTCTGTAGATATCAATTAAGTCCATTTGCCTGTTATCTTGTGAAAGTTATTGCTTCTCTGTCCACTTAGGTTAGTGTGGTGTTAAGGCCTCCCACTCTTGTACTAAAGTCTATATCTCCTTTAAATCCAAAAATACATGTTTCACATTACTATATAGCCCAGAATTTGGTGAATATAAATTTATTAGTATTATTTCTTTTTGTTGATATGATCATTATGTGGTGTTCTTCTTTGTCTCCTTTAATGCTTTTCATATTAAAGTCTGTATTACCTGATATTAGAATGGCTACATCAGCTCATTTTTCTTTCTCATTATCCTAAAATAACCCTTTCTATCAATTCACTTTGAGGTGCTGTTAATCTTTGCCGGGAAGATATATTTCCTCAAGGTAACAGATAGATGGATCTTTTTTGTTAATCTAGTCCACTAATCACTAACTTTTGATTGGTGAGTTCAAGTCATGTACATTCAGTCATTTACAAACAATATTATAGTACATGTTAATATTGACAGTGATTTGTTCTTGTCATTTTAACATTGGGTTTCTCATTAATTGATTCGGGTTGCTTTTGTAATTCATTGAAATATTTCCCACCATTGCTTTCGTATTTGGTAGATGTCATTCTTTTTTTCTCTATGCAGCACATTTCCAAACAATATTTGTAGGGCTGCTCTGGTGGAGGTGAAAGTCTTTCAGGTTTGTTTGCTTTGGAAGCTTTTTATTTCCTTTTAAAATACAAATGTAAACTTCGCTGTGTTTTATTCTGTGTTTATTCTGTTTTCCTTTTTTCTTTTAGGATCTGAAATATGTCACTCATTCTGTTCTGGTCTGTAGAGTTTCCTATAAGAAGTCAGGTATGAATTTTATGGGTGTTCCTCTAAAGTTATTTGAAGTTTTTTTTGCATGCATATTTAAGAATCTTTTCCTTCTGGTTAACCAAAGAGAGTTTGATTATGTGTCCTGGCGAGGATCACTTCAGGTCGGGTCTATTCATGGTTCTCTGTCTTTTCTGTATTTCATTTTCCTTTCCTTCTCTGTTTTGGGGATTTATCATTTATTATTCGAGTGAATACATACTTCAACTCAGCCAATTTTTATGTGCCTTCAGAAACTCCCATAACACTTATATTTGGCCTTTTGATGGCGTCACAAAATTCTTGAGTGGCTTTCTTAACTTCACTCAGTTCTTCCATATTTCAGATTTTTGTTCATTCTCACATGAGATGTCATCTAGCTCTGAAATTCATTATTCTGCCTCACTCATTCTGCTATTGAGATTTTCCATTGATTTTTTAATTTGTTGTATTGTATAATCCATTTCTAACAACTCAGTTTGCTTTTGTTTCAATGCTGCAATTTACTGTGTAACGTATTTCCTGAATTCCTACATCTGATTCTGGATGTTTTAAGGAGCTCTATAATGATTTTTTTTTTTTTTTTACAAATTATGCTTCTGCGGTTGCAAACTTCACCCTGTATCCACAGCCATCTGCAAAGGATCCACTGCTTTATTTCAGCTCATGATATGATTTTTTTAAAAAATAACTGGAACTCGCAGCTGTATGGCTTGATTCACGTCCTGCGTTTTTCACCTGTCTGCCAGTTGAGCTGCAATTGCAGCCGGGGAATCTCTGCTGCGGTACTGCTCTGCTGCCTCTGCTGCTTCCCAGGTTCCCAGGTCCCCTGGTGCCTCTCAGCTGTCGCCCTGCCCACTCTTAATACCTGTATTAGTCCTGTATCTGATTTTACAAGAAGCATTTTCTCCAAGTAGCATGACATAGACGACCACTGGAATTAATAAAAGATGAAACATATTTCTACCAATTAGATGATATAATTTTAAAAAACAACTTGAAATGCTTCCTATAAATCTAATTCTAATGAATAGCTTACCTATGACTTTAATAAACTTTGATAGCAATCTTTGTTTTTTGATAATGTAGCTGTAAATAATCAAAATGTTAATGTGCTTTCTTTTATACAAAAGTATTTCAAACAGGAAACACATTCCAAGAGGAATACAACTAATTTCAATATTAGTTCTCTTTCAATACAAGGTTTTCTATGGATCTTCATTACTTTTATGAAAAAGTTATGGTTAAAAATTATTGTTAGCATCGTTGAATCCATAGTCAGTACATGACAATATGTGTATGTCTGCATGATAAAAAGACTTCAAGGAAACAGATGGACTACCCAATGTTTAATTCCATGGAGAGTGTCACTGTTTTTCAGGGGATGCTCTAAGCTAAAAGACAAGCTTGAAATAGCCATCACTATAATTATATTATAATCATCATTACTAAGTTACAGACAAGGAGACTGAAGCTTCATGAAAATAAATAATTTATCCAAGACTAAATATTGGGTCACTAATCAAATAAACTCCTAAAATTATACTGCTATTTCATCTGCAATTTTTCTCCTAAATACATTGCACAAGTATCATTAAGTAGGTAACCTTCATAACCTGATACATATTTTCCACAAATTTAAAGGTTTCTAAAAATCTAGAAACAGCACCAGCTCTGACTGCCTTGACCCTTTGCGACAGCAGAGCTTGTGTGGGGACGAATGTGTAACAGGAAGCCCTGTTGCTGCTGCTGCCTTTGGCCTCAGAACATAGGAAAATAACAGTATGATATCAAGTGCAGCTGACTTTCAGAACTAACTAAAATTTCAAGAAGACAGGTGCCAAAAATCATCAAAGAGTAAAATAAGCTATTTTTTAAAGATATCCCCTAACCAAGGAAGCAGAGAAGAGAATAGTGGTACTGTCTCTCCTGGAAACTGACCGCCTTGCCATTCTGCTCACATTCCCCCATCCCTCCCTTGCTTCAGCTTTCACTCCTAGGACAAAGAGTGGTTTTCGTTTCTATTTTTGCTTTTTTCTATCATCTAACTTCTCAATTGAAAAATTGCATGCATATGTATATAGATACACATACATATATGAATACATGCATGAGTATATGTGTGTATATGTGTATATCATTTTGTCTCCAGGACTGCATCATGCCATCTCAATGCAGAGGCAGACAAGTGCAGATCTGCTTTAAGCAGAAGAATTTACAAGAAAAGCAGTCGTTCATAATGCTGCCCATTCCAAATCTTTTCCAAGAAACATGCAAGCTGGCTTAAGTTGTGGAGCTCTTAGCATCTCAGGTTGCTGATTTATAAGTTTGAAGCCAGTGTGCTGTATCTTTTTATGTCTCAGTTTATAATGCACTAATGCAAGCATCATAAGTTATAAGGACATCATTGATGTTGCAATTTGTGTATATGTTTTATACCCCATTAAATTCTCAGCTTTTTAGCCCACAGTCATAGGCTTCTGGCTTAGGCTACAGCTTAATCTCATAATATAATGAAAAAAAGTAAAATTATTTCATAAAATGTGGGTGGCTAAAATCTTCACCCTCAAACAATGATTGAGTATATGACTTAGAATCAAATAAAAATTCATCTGTGATACATTTCAGGTAATTTCCAAATGCAAGAATTTTAGCATCATATCAGGAAGCTGTTCTGTCTCTATAAATGGCACACAGAATAACAACAGTGTCTATTTTTCCATCAAATGATACAATTTTAGATTATCTGGTAAATGCATAGAGTCTCAATTGACATTGCTACTGCATTTCTGCAGGTTATAATTCAGCACAATGATTCTTCTCTCTCAATTTTCTGATACTTTGAGAAAATATCTCCTGCTACTCTAGACAATTCTAGATAATTCAGAATTTTTCCTAATCGGGTGATGAATCCCTGGCTCTGATTCAGTGTCTCAGACACAGAGAGAAGCCAAAAAAGATCTGTTCGTTGAAAATAGCCAATTCATTTCACTGAATTAACTATTTCCTAAAATATTCACTAGCCGAAGTCTACAGCAGAGAAGAATAATGTAAAAATTAACAGAAGTATTAATTGTTCTTGTGTACTTCTATTTACACAGCATTATCTGTTTCAACAACTGTATATATACATATACTCTATCCACACATAAATTCACTTATACACAGATACCAGGTTATTTCAAAAGTGTCATAGAAATTAGTATTATGTGAAAACCCTGCATGAATGGCAAATGTTTTGTACTGTTTTCCCATGAATTCTTTTAAGTAATGCTATACAAACACATAAACAGGCACATGGGGGAATAAAGGAAGACCTCAAAAAGTTCAGGGGAGAGGGACCTGCATTTTAATCCTATGTTTCCACCACATTTTGCAACCTCCTGATGTGCACATGTTATATAGCAGTCTTATAAAATATCTACAAAATCTGGATGCGTTATAATGTGAAAGTATTTAAGGTTGCACCATTAAAAATCTAAATAACTCTCCTTACATGTACAAACTTGTTATTGATCACAGATACAAAATGAATATACATCTCTCCAATGTGGCTGAAAAATGACAAATATTTTGCCCCAAGTCTTTTAACCTTCAGTGAAACTTACAGGACAGTAGCTACAGCTTGTTTAATAGTTCTCATCTATACTCGTCCTAAAAGAATCTAAATCTGCTGTAAGAGACGGATATCATCTGCCTCAACAAGCAGGTGGACAGTATTTCTGTTTCTCTGTCTAGCATTCTGCTCTTCTCTCTTCAATTTCTCTTTCCCTTCTCTCGCTTCCTCAAAAGTACAATAAGCAAGCTTTAAAAATCAACATCCATTTCAAAAAGATTAGAAGAAAGAAAATTTAAGGTAGTGTTTCCCTAACGGTCCATCATCAAAAATATTTTTCTTTCTCTCTCTTTTCCTTTTGTTTCTAATTCAATTTTGGCAATTTTCAGATACAGTTAAGAGCTTTTTGTTGTTTTTGTTTTTTTAAAGGACATCCATAAGCTTCAATAAAACAACTAGGATTTCTACACCTAATGTTTGGTTCAATGTCAAGGTCATAAGGCAAATTAGTCATGTAAAAATTTAAAGAGGCAATATGTATTTTGGCAAGGCATAATACCATTGCCAAAGGTTGTCAGGCTTTTAAATAGATTGTCAAAGAAACAGTGCTGCTTGCCTTGAACTACCATTTACTATTAATTCTGTGGAATTTATTTATCACACTTTATACCAGTGTTTGAAACAGAAAAGTCCACTTGGTATGTCTGATTTATTTCTGCTTTGAAAATTTTTATGAAAGCCACAAAAGCTTAAGTGGGTTTTTAAAAACACGTGTTTACAAATCGTAAAATGTCTTGCTTTTCTTACAAACAGATATCCTGTTTCTTGTGCTAAATTGTTTGACTTCCTCAGATAGGCTTTTTTCCTGGGAGGCAGATAAGCGCTAAGCTCAACTATTTTTTTTTTTTTTGCCTTAGTATCAAGAGTAAATATGACGCAAAATGCAAATACTTATAGGCCATGGATCTGACAGCACTTGGTATGTCTCAGACACAGTCATGATTGAAAATTAATCCTGTTCTTTGATATTCCCTGGTTTATCTATGTTGTAGCTAGTTGTAAAATTATAATTTATTTCATCTCAATGCATGAGCTAATGTACTCTTAAAGTATTATGTTACATAGGGATCGTTACATAAGCCGCAATCATTATAAATCGAATCATTCCCTAACACTAACGGAAAAAATTAGAGGACAGATGACGGAAATACCAATAGTTAGGATTTTACTGCTTTCAGTTGTCATCTTAGACTCTGTGCAAATGAAGTATGAGTTACAAGCGAGATAGATTTGAGTACTTCCCGTTCTGGATAGAGGGTAAACCGCGTCTATCTCCAGGAACTGCTGTTAATAACAAACAAACAGGGGTTCTGCAATCAGCATCTGGCAAAAAGCGACGATGCAGAAAGAGCTGCTCGGGAATGTGTTTCATGTCCAAGGCAGTTTGGGAAGGGGCAAGGGAGTACATGCTCACATTTCTCAAGAGTAGGATGTGTTTATGATCACTTGAGCATGAAAAGGAAAGCCAGTTTATCAGCAGACAAGCAACAACCTCCGGCTTAGGGAAGAACCGTTTCCACAAATGCAATATGAGTAGGGGATTAATCTCATAACAAGGCAGGTATTGCATTTCTAGAAGTCACAGTAAAATCTCTGCAAGAAATGAGTAATTCTAAGATACCAGTTGCAAATACTTTAACCCCCTTAATTTGAAGCAAGATTCGTCTGAGATTCCAGAGCAAGATGGACCCCACTAATGAGGCAGTTGTGAGAAAAGGCAACTGAGGACTGAGGGGTGTGTGCAAATGGAAGTCTAGAGCTGCAGGTTCCTGCGAACATCAGCCTTACCTCTTTTCCTTCTCCTCTGCGAATTTTGGATCAGTTTATAATCATTCGCACTCCTTTTGGAACATGTCTTAATTCGCAAGCTAATAGGAAACTTAAAATTACCAAGGGCAACTCGATTGAATTAAGTGTTCCCAGGCCCTTTAAAAGGAAAAAAATTCTTGCAGAATCCCAAGAGATAATCCCCATGTATCAATAGGGAGAGGGAACCAGGGATGAGCTAATAGATGACTAAAACACCTGCTGTTAGGTTGGTATTATTTCTGAATGACTTATCAGAATCAACACCATTAACAAGTGAAAAATATGGCTCGGCACGGTGGCCTAGTGGCTAAAGTCCTCGCTTTGAACAAGTTGGGATCCATATCAGTGCCAGTTCTAATCCCAGAAGCCCCACTTTCTATGCAGCTCCCTGCTTGTGGCCTGGGAAAGCAGTTCAGAACAGCCTACAGCCTTGAGGGTCTGCATATATGCATGGGAAACCTGGAAGAAGCTCCTGGCTCCTGGCTTCGGATCGGGATAGGTCCGGCTGTTGTGGTCAATTGGGAAATGAATCATCAGACAGAAGATATTCCTGTCTGTCTCTCCTCCTCTCTATATGTCTGACTGCAATAAAAATAAATACATCTTTAAAAAGTGAAAAATAAAAGACTTTTTTAACATTTTAAGAAAGTTGAAAAATTGGTATCCCATGTTCAACTAATTTTTTAAGATTTATTTATTTTTATTGGAAAGTAGGATTTACAGAGAGAAGGAGAGACATTAAAAAAAGATCTTCCATCTACTGGTTCATGCCCCAAGTGTATGCAACAGCTGAAGCTGAGCCAATCTGTAGCCAGGAGTCAGGAGCTTCTTCCAAGTCTCTCACGCAGGTGCAGGGTCCCAAGGCTTTGGGTTGACCTCGACTCCTTTTGCAGGGCACAAGCAGGGGGCTGGAAGGATAGTGGAGCAGACAGGACATGAGCAGGTGCCTCAACTATTATTTTTAAGAATCTGGCATTATCACTGGCAACTGAAAAACTTGGTAAGTTAACAGCTCATGGGGCCTGCATGGTGACTCACAGGCTAATCCTCTGCCATGTGATGCCGGCATCCTAGATGGCTGCTGGTTTGTCCCAACAGCTCCATTTTCGATCCAGCTCTCTGCTTGTAGCCAAAGAAAGCAGCAGAGGTTGACGCAAGACCTAGGGACCTTGCACTCACACGGGAAATCAGGAAAAAGCTCCCATCTCTGGATCAGTTCACCTTCAACCTCAAGTCCTTCTGGGGCATGAAGCTCCAGATGAAAGGAAGGAAGACAGTGGAAGATACACTGGAAGAAGTTGGTCAAGGCAGCTGAAAGACTCAAAGCAGGTGGGGGTCAAATTACATTGAAATGTAGGAGCTGGAGCTGTGGCCTAAATCAAATTGTAAGTGTTAGAGAGAGGGAGAGAGAGAGAGAGAGAGAGAGAGAGAGAGTGTATTCTTAACAGACTCCTTCTATGCCATGCAGCTGCAGGATCCTTAGAGATCATACCCATTACTGCATGTCTGTGTGTGACGTGATGTATATGCTCCAGGAGTTGATGCAAAGGACGTTCTAGCCAGGGGTTCAGCCACTCCCGTCCATTTTCCTTGTATGATAAGCGGCATCCACATCATTGTAACAAGCAGCTCCAGCTGAGGAAATGTTTACATTTTTAAAATGATCTTTTCCATGTATTTCTTATCTCATATTTTAAAATGTTGACTGGCTAATATAGGGTTTTGAAGTATTAAAATTTTCTTCTTCTACTCCAAAAATATATATTGTCTCAAAGAAAACCGATTTTCTGAAACTATTCAATTTAAAAGACTGTTTCTAGAAATATCCTTAATATATTTAGTAAACATTTTCAGTAATATATTTATAAATTATGTTTTCACTCTCTTCCAAATGTTCTTCTCCAAGATAGTAGAAACATTTCATCCACTCAGGGGATGAATTTCATGTAAAGTTTTATGTCTGAAAACTTATTTCAGTTTTCCACTGGCATTGAATACAGCAACATCTGCAAGCTATTAAAAGGAAATTCCTTTGGAAAGCACCATAGTTTGAGTCTACTGAATGATTTTTCACTCGGAATAAAGTCATTCATATGTTTCTTATTATTTCAAAACCAATTATGGTCTAAATTAATATGAATAAATTTTAAATTGAGTAAATATAAATCAAGTCTCACGTGTTATTTTAAACGCCTTGCGTGCCCTTGAAAATATCTTTGAGCATTAACACTTATACGAAAATAATTATTTCGTGGTTCTTCGAAAACAATGCTGTAAACTTGTTAAGAAATTCTTGGGAAAAAAATTCCCATGACACTAGCTATAAAAAATTTCTCTATCTAGTAATTTTGTATAACAAAACATGTTTTACATAGTCATAGAGTGCTTTAAAAAGGAGCTTATACCAAACATTCTGATATCTCACATACTTCAGTCTGAATGTCAAAGACATGTGGATTGCAAACACATTTAAATGTACTTCAAAATTTTGATGTTGAATGCAATTAAGTGATGTTTGCTTTGATGCTAGAATTTTTGAAATCCATGCATCGCTTGTCCTTGGCACATATTTTCCATGAACTTTTTGGAAACCATTTTATATAGACTTTTATATATATATATATATTTATACTATTTTTAATTGGTTACATTGCATTATGTGACACAGTTTAATAGGCAGTAAGGGCCTAAATTGAGGAGCCTACAAAAGTTTTTCTTATTTCATTTCTTTTTTTTCTTCCCTGATAGTAAAAGCCATATAGTTTTTGTTCTCCTACCTAGTTTTCGGAGTTGCTATTCAGACACTCCTGCCTAGTTAACTGACCAAATTCTCATTTCCCAAAACCTACACATTGGCTTTTAGAGACTAACTAGGATTTATCCAACTAATCACCGCCATTGCCCTCAAAGATTATCTCTTAGTTTAAAAGATAACATGTGTTAGTGAAAATCTGAGTGATTGCATTAACTCCTTTACATTGTTGGAGAAGTAACACTATTGGCATTCAGTGAGTGTCCTTTAAGGGCTCTAATACATATAAAAATATTTGTACATTTATTTTTACTAAAATAAAATTACATGTAGATGTTTTTGCGCTGAAATAAAATTTTAGCTCCATTTCCATGATTTTTATGTACTTTCATGCACATACATATAAATACATGTAAATGTGTCCCAGGAAAATGTTAGATACTACCTATCTGAAAATACAGTATTCATGTGTACAATCCATATGCCTTAGGACAAAAAATAAACTTTTATTATGATTGATTCTTCATTGAATTTTTTTCCTTGCACCACAAGCGCAATCAATGAATTATAATAAGTGAGTCATTTAAGCACCTTATTGATCAGATTTGTTGATTTTAATTTAAAGGCAATATAGTCCTAAAATTTTGCTGAAACATGAATGTTGTGGCCTTCCCTAGTTGTATGCTAACCGGGAGAAACATAAAAAAGGTCAGATTAGTAATTTTGCCCAGTTAAAAGTCTTGCATTCTATATCACAGGGCCTGGTGTCTAAACCTGGCTGAGGCTACTGACTCCAACTTCCTGCTAATGAAAGTGCTGGTAAGCAGGTGTTTTATGTAAGTGGATCCCTTTTACCCAGAGGAAACCTGGCTTGCGTTTCTGGCTTCTGACTCGCACCTAGGCCAGTCCTAACTTTTGGGAAGATTTGGGGAGCGAACCAGTGGAACATAAACTCCCTTCCTGTTTCTCTTATTGTCTCTCTTCCTCTCAAATAATTAAAAGTTTCAGAGAGGGGGAAAGAAAGAAATCTAAAAGGTAAAGGAATCATCCCACTTTCCTGCAAAAGATATGCCACTTCAGTAATCTGCTCAATAGTTCCCCAACAAACAGCTTAACTTCAAGGCACATTAAGAAATGAAGTAGAGGTAGGTTCAAGTCTGAACATAAGAATGAGCCTCCTTGAGATGATATGGGTATTTTTTTTTTGTTTTTTTCTGGACCTTGGAACCACTGAGATTCCTTCTTTGAAGGGATGGTTCTAGGTGAAGATGAGGGTGATGAGAAAGATGGAGAAATTGCCACATGGAGCCTTGGGAGCTCAACGTTTCCTGGTTCCCAACCTCTGAAGAATTTGCCTTCAGTTTCGGTTTCATTGTAGGAGAGGAGATGTGTTTCCATGACAACTTGTGCTTGGAGTATCTAGTATAGAATTTCAATCGCATCTTCTGTGAAAGGGAGGCCTGGGACGTTGTCTTCCCCACCTCCTGCACTCCACATCCTCAGCCAGACCACTGGTGAAAGATCCCTGCAGGGACACACCGCAAGCTAGTGATGTAGGAACCAAATCTTCCAAGCCAGCTGGAATTCCCAGGGGTTTTATCATAGATTTGGT
The DNA here is from genome assembly GCF_030435755.1 of Ochotona princeps. Classification (NCBI taxonomy): domain Eukaryota; kingdom Metazoa; phylum Chordata; class Mammalia; order Lagomorpha; family Ochotonidae; genus Ochotona; species Ochotona princeps. Next base: position 8,580,020 of record NC_080834.1, read on the forward strand.
GATATATGACCTGTGACAATGATCATAAACAATTGTCTTCACTCCCAAGTTTCCCAGGAGAAGTCTTGACCCAGTACGACAGCCTCAACCCAGATCCTACATTACGAGTATCTGTGACCAAGACCACTAAGCTGCAGCAGGCAGTAGAGACAGCTAGACTGTGGTGGACAAGGCTGAGAAAGATGACCATAACACTGTAAGAAGCAGGTGGCAGTCTGAGAGGTGTCTACAGAACCGCCAAGCTGTCCTGCCATGGATTATGCCTTTTCCATCATAGTGTAGTCCTAGGATGTTTGTCCCAGTAGCTTTGTAAACCTTCAGGGGCCTCTAGGTCCCATGTATGTTTCACATTATCAGTTTACTGAGCTGCTCCTCCAGCCATTTCAGGGGCCTGGGTGTGTTTCAAGATTTGGGGGCTAAGTAAATGTACCACTCACCCAAACTGATCAACAAAATGTTTATTGATGTTTATTGATGATGAAGAAGGAGAAAGAGGAAGTGGAGAAGTAGAAGAAATGATCTAACCTCAAAACTTTGTGTGAAGCCATTTTGGACATATTCTATAGTCTTTTACATTTTATTGGCCAAATGGGTAAAGTATACCTTGGCTTAGGAACAGGAAATGTGAACTCAGACTAACGTAAAGAGAAGTATGGTCCTATATCCCTGTCAAAGTCCTATCTCAACATAACACAGGCAATCCTGGAAATGCCACCCAAAGAAAGATATCTTAATTTATCCTTCAATGGTTAGAGCCTTCTTAATACATTTTAAATATATTTGTTTACTGAATATATAAATTTTAAAAAGAAATGTATGTTAAAATCCTGTCATAAAACAACAGTGACTAATTGGGTTCAGAAGACTTTCCATTCTTTTTTTTTCATATTTTTTTATTAATTACATTGCATTATGTGACAGTTTTATAGGTACTGGGATTCCCCCCACCCCTTCACAAACCCTCACCCCATGGTGGATTCCTCCACCTTGTTGCATTACCACAGTTCAAGTTCAGTTGAGATTCCCTCGTTGCAAGTATGTACCAGACATAGAGTCCAGCATCTTATTGTCCAGATAAGTTCAACGGTTTTTGGGGGAGACCTTCTCTGGTCTGATGGTAGAGCCGGCAGAGTATCATCCCTGTCAATTAAAACCCCCAACATAACATCAGCAACAATTTATAATGTTATGGAATTAATTGACATAGTATTGAGTAACCAATATGTTTTTTAAAACATGCAAGTTCTTTATCACATCCTGTGACTCCTTCATTGACATTTCAATTTTAGTTTATACACAAAATCGGCTGTTATACACCTTAAAATGGTTATAGATTACTATTCAGCTGTCTCATGTCTATTTTCATTATAGTATTTAGCATTTTATAGCATTGAAGCATAATTTTGCTGAACCTGGCTTTTTTTTATTTTCGGGTAAAGACTTTCCATTCTTATCTGAAGCCTCTGGAAGGAAAAGTTATTGGTCACAGTTAAACCTCTTCAATTTTCAAAGGAGAGAGGAACAAAAAAATGAGAAGTGTCTCATTTTAACTAAGAGTCCCAGGTTTTCTTGTTCTTTTAGTATATGTGCTGCCAAAGCGAGCACAATTTTCTTGTTCTTTATTACAATACTACCATCTGCTGGGATTTAACAACATTGTTATTAAGAGATTTGGAAACTTTGTGTTGCACTTTTACAACTATTAACTTTAGGTGGATTTTACTGTATCTTTTAAAATAGTGCTGAGTGATTATTTCCTATGGGGGGCCATTTGTAAATAAGTACCTCTTCCCACAAGTTAAACAAAGTGAGAAGAAGAAAAAAAAAGACAGCAAAATTACATAAATTATATGCATATATACACAGATACATAGATATATATCTCAATCATATATAGATATAGACATACATCCAACAATTTACTCATTCAATCAATGGCAGTGGTCAATTACAGCCTGTGAAGAAATGTCACATGTAAAGACTCCACATTTAAATGAAACTCTGGTCTTCAAGCATTGGTCTAAGAGACTCAGACCTAAGCAAACAGTTGTTTTACTATGTCCAAGTGCCCTTCTCCAGTTATGTTCAGAACTAGCCAATAAAGCACCGGTCCTCTGCCACACTAGGTGTCCATGAATGCAAATATTAAAGGCAGGAGAATATGCATGTCTGGAGTCTTGGAATTGTTCAGACAGGACAGGACACATTTTTGGAGAACTAGCTAAGCATGCTTTGGTAATAAGCCTCCACATCATTAGTAGAGTATGCACCATGGAAGAATGTTAAGCATAATGATTAAACAACAAACAAACAACAAAGCACACAGACATGTTTTCATTCACCACTTAGTTGAGACAAGATAGAAGAGGCTTACAGGTTTGAGAACTGCTGTCAACCTCCCGAAAATTCATTCATCTCTCAGACGCTTTATTTTCCAAATTCTGCAATGGATATGATCTAAGACCGATCTCGCACAGGAAGTGTGATAGCCGAGGAACTAATGTATAGTGATTAGACCATCCTTGACTCTGCTAGCCTTGCAGTTCTCTTCTAACTTGTTCCACTAGTAAAAACAGTGACTGAAAGGAGGGAGGGAATAAGCAAAAGTAGAAAATGTTAGACTGATGAGGGAATAATTAGATACCCAACCAGGCCGTCATTCTCTCAGTGAGTTCACAGTACAGTCTTGCTCTTTTGATTTATTGTAAACACTGTAGTTGAAAAATGTGTATAATATAATATAATATAATATAATATAATATAATATAATATAATATAATATAAATAAGCAAATCAATGAGTGGCCAATTTCGCCTTGGTTGGGTGTTTGCTGATAAAAGCTTTGTGGAAAGTTCACATTTGCTAAAGGAGTTGAAAACTATTTTGAGACAAGAAAGGTATATGCGTCCAAAGGTGTGAAATAGTCTTTGAGCACGGATCTCAAGGCACCTATGAATTCATAATTTTGAAAGCTGCCCCTCAGTTTAACACACGCAAAGCAATATAGTCCATGAGCATCAGACGGTGTAAAAGTAAGTTATAGAAACCATGTAGTAATAGAGCAATAAAATGGACTGCATGGACCATGGATACCCTGTTCTTGTTCTGGCATCTGCTTTGGATGGAATTTGGCACACTAAGAGTGAAAGTGAATCTCTTGAGATTAAACAGCTATGTGGGGTGATGTGGTGGCACAACTAAGCTGCCAACAACAGCCCATGTTGAAGGAACAGTTTGAGTCCCAATTGCTCTGCTACTAATTTGGGTTCCTTTACTTTCCAGTAAAAGCAGTGGAAGAGGATCTTCTGAGTGTTTGGGCCCAGTCACCACATTCGCTATACTGCTACTGCTCCTGACTCTTGATTTAGGCCTATCGTCTTCCGTCTCACCAGCAAGCCTTTCTCTCAGTTGGCACTAAGCGCTGGCCCTGATGGTCAGGATTAGGAGCTAGGAAGCAGGGAGGTGGCTGACTTGACCTCTGGGGTTGAGAATGAACTAAAAATCCCTGGCTTTGAAATCATCCTACTCAACTTGTATCATTCCAACCAGAGTAGTTACAGGAAACTTGTCACTGTCTATTCCTTTCCTCACTGTGGCGCAGCAAACATTAGAGATATCCAACATGAAATTCAGCGCAACAATAAATTAACCATGCTGTTATACAAAGAAAACTAAGACCATAAATAGGAAATAAGTGACTGAAAGGGGGTTCCCAAGCAGGAGAAATCAAAAAAGGCAGAATGAACAAAAATAGGAAAAATATAAAAGAAATGCATTTGCACATAGAGGAGCTTGTGAAATAGTCTTCAATATGGGCAAAGACCAGAGAAAGAATTGGAGGTGTGAAGGATTCTGTTGCACAAAATAAATAAAAATAAACAAACAAACAAACAAACAAATAAATAAATAAAGGAAATGAACCAAATGAGAAGGTTAGCCTTTCTCAGGTCTTTTTGCTGAGGTCACAGCAAAAAGTTTGATCTTTTAAAAAAAAAAACTTTGAAAACAGATTTTCAAAAACGTTGTTTATTATTTTTGTGACTATTGCATCAAGGCTGCAGAACCAACAGCTACATAATGACTACCCGTGGTGACTTCCATTTTCTAGAACAATGCCAGTATGACTGGTAAACCATCTCACTAAGGTGTGAGAACTTTAAACTTAGTTACAACCAGGATTTAACCAGTCCTTATTCTCTATTATGCTGTGTGTCAATATAAAGAAAACATAGTGACATCTAGTACTTATTTTGCCAGTTTTATTTCTACTCAAAATATTTTCTTCCCGGATCAAATTGAGTTAAACTCTTGTCAAGTGATGTTGAAGGCAACTGTGACATTCATCTGAGATGTAGACTTTCCCCATCTGACATTCGGAATTGCTTCTCATTGAAGAGCTGTAAGTTGCAGTTTAAATAACAAAGCTTTGCCATCCACAAATTCTGTTCTTGAAAAGCTGGCTCAGGAAAGATGCTCCTCTCCTGCCCAAATTAACCTCTGCTGCCTGTTAAGGCAGCAGCTCAAACTTAATTTTAGGATTAGATTTTTAACAAATAGAGGAGCTCTTTTTTTAAATTTATTTATTATTATTAATTCATTAATTACATTGTATTATGTGACACAGTTTCATAGGTACTTGGATTCTCCCCACCCCTCCCCAAACCCTCCCACCATGGTGGATTCCTCCACCTTGTTGCATAACCACAGTTCAAGTTCAGTTGAGATTCCCCCATCAAGCAGTTTTCTTCATCTACTCCATAAAATCAGGGCACAGTAGGTATCCTTATTTTAAAACCATAGGTATAGTGTAATAAAAATATTATAAATGGGCTTTACAATGTATTCAGTAAATGTGTGGATTACTCCAGTTTCTTTTGCCTTAAAAATTTCTCAGCTTCCCTTCCTGAGAGCAGGTATGGTGATTCTCTCTGAGGCTCAATTCCCGGCAGTTAAAATTCCATTTAACTAGAGCATTTTACTGTTCCATATTATATTATTGCAATTGCATTACAGAAATTATGTACTAAGGATGCAGTGATTAAAATTGATATTTGACTTAATTACAGGGTACAGTACATAGATATTTGAATGTAACTTACTGGAATACAAGATATTTTATTTGCAGTAACTTTTGAAGCTTTTATCTTTACAGAAAGCCTGCTTGTTGCTACTGAGCCAACACCCCAAATTGGTTGAAGGCATTGTTATAGAACCCCAAAACTGGGTCCACTCATCTGATACACAGGAAACCAATCACTGATAATGGGGCAGTGAAAGAAAGTAGATATTATTGCAAAGCACAGAGCAAGTAGCCAAGCAACGATTGCTTAATTCTATGGGTTCCCCAAGGAGTTACTAGCACAGGTTCTTCCAGGTTGAAATGGAAGCTGAAAGGTGCATGATCAGCTTGTATCCAAGTTCCTGGTTGGTCTTTGAAGTACTTGACCTTCCTGTAATTAGTCAATGAGGCTATGCTTTTGAGGAAATTTATGATGGCCACGTGTGTTGCTATTGGCATAGGGGTTACGTGAATGTTGCAGCTACATTCTGCCCAGACATGTCGTTCTTTTATACAGATCGCCACTGGATAGTAATGCCCTTGAGGTTCCTATCTATTGGAGAAGTTCAGTTATTAGAATCTTGTAGGGTTAGCTGAATCACTTTGTCAAATCAATAAACTTTTGATAAAGGGCAGGCCAGGACAATTTGTGCTAGGAGAGACATACCTAGGGGTTCAATTTCAACACTCTTCAGGAGGGATATGGAAGAATATGCAAGAATAAAAAACTAGTGAGATAGTTGCCCATTTAAATATTTTAAATTTCTAATATGTTCAGTTTCAAATATCATATTTCAGCTAACATACTAATCTTATCATGTCTCACTAAAATTTTGATTAGTTTATTGACAAATTTTCATGGTACCATATATTAAATAGTAAACACTTTATATGAAGAAATATAGCATTTTATGTCATGAAGAAGGTTTGTGATTTCAAAAGGGCAAAGTATGTTCTCACGATTTATATGGAATTCAATTAGTAAGTGTACATAAAGAGGCATTTTGTCTTCCATGATATGTGGTTTAAGACCATATTTATTTCTATAAAGCCCCATTTCAAGGCAGTGATTTAGAGTTGAAAAGAGCAGGTGCTGTGCTACAGCCAATTCAGCCATCACTTAGGACACCCACTGCCCACATGAGAGTGCCTGCTTCCAGTGCCAGCTCTGCTTGAGATCCAGCTTACTGGAGAGACAACAGATGACAGGCAAGAGTTTGGGTCCCTGCACCCCACAGGGAAGACTGGTTGGGTTTCTGGACTCCTAGGGCTCTTCAGTCTGACCCAGAACCAACTATTGCAGGAATTTTAGGGGTTGTGTGGTCAGTGAACCAGAATCTGAGTTCTCTCTCCCTGTTTCCCCTTCTCTGTGTGTAACTCTTCCATTACGATAATTAAACCTTTAAAAACAAGGAAACATTCCAAAATCCAGTTAAACAGTCATATTTAAAATGAATATTTCAAATACAAGCCTCTAAAAGATTCATAGCTTTAAACCACAAGATCATATGAACAATGCTTTGTCTGATAATTTCAATTTTTGCATTTTCATTAAATATATGCATTCTAGTTAACGTAAATCTTGGAGCACATAACTGATATTTTCTCAATAAATCTGAATGCTCTATTATTTATATATATGAATAGCCAACATTTGATTCAAAATGATAGTATAACTTGAAATTTAAATAGATAGAATAAGCTTTAATGTGGAAATGCAAACAAGTTATGAAAAAAAGAAGTGGTAAGAGGTAAATGCATTCGCTAGAAATGCTTCACAAGAGGCATATTCAGCTTTTCCAGCAACCTCAATTTGAAGAATCTATCTGAAATCACCTGAAAAAGGCAAACATGTGCTCTAAAGTCAATTGACCCTCAGTGGTCATTTATTTATTCTTATTTTCTACAGAGTTCTAATAAGCTTAGTAATGTAGTCCCTTAGGCTTAGTGTATTGAAAAAGGTAGTGATGCAGGTAGTGTATTGAAAAAAAAAAAAAGAAATGATTGGTGCACCAACTCTAAGCACCCTTAATTGAAGGGTTCTTCAGGCAAGTTTAATTCTGCATTTCAAGTAGCACCACAAATCAAAGGTAGAAAAGAAAATATGGATGATCACGTATTCAGCATCAAGAAGGCAGAGCAACTGACTTAGGAGAAGAAAGAAACAGAAAAGAATGAGATAGATATTTTGCCATTTATAAACTCTGGAAATTTGGCACAAATAATCTGTCTGGATTTATATATCTTTCTCTTATTCCTTAGATTCCACTGATCGTTACCTGAACCAATATATGGAAAGTTCTTGAAAGTATAGTAAGCATTCAGTATTATTTCCACCAAGCCCAAGGAGCTCACATTTCCGGAATTAACAGCAAGGGATGTTGTGTGGCAGTAATTCAGAGGCCCTTGACATCTTAAGGAATGAAATGCAGTCTTTCAACTGCTTAAAGGGATCATTCCATGCCATTGTGACTTTGGCAAGCTGCCAAGCTCATGCAAAAGAAACAATGAGAAGAGACAGCCTAGTCTCATTGCTGGATGAATTTGCACTGGTGAAGTTAAAGGCAAAAGCCAGAAGGTCAACACATGGTGTTTATTTTGTGTTTTCCGGAAGCATACTGGATTCAAGAGGAAGAAGTTTGTATATTAGGGAGGTCATTAGGGAAACACCAAGAGGACCATGAACTGAGACAAGACGGTAAAGTTAGCCAAGAGAGGGACTGTTGGCACCAACGAGAGCCAGGATCCTGCAGTGGTCTTCAAACAACTACCTCAGCTGGAGCTTATTTGAGGGAAGAAGTGATTTGTACACCAACTCTAAGCACCCTTAATTGAAGTGCTCTTCAGGCAAGTTTAATTCTCCTGCATTTCAAGTACACTGCACCACAAAGCAATTCCTGGTGCAAGAGAAAGCCTTCATGCAATGGGAAGTCACGTCACAGGACTATTTTATATCTCAGTGTAAGGTCTGAAGCTGATTTTTGACGGTCATATAGTGTGCAACATAGTCAAATCCTTCTTTAATCTACCCTGTGTTCCACTTATGTTTAGTCTATCCTGATAAAGCTTCCAGATAATAACTAGAACTGATTTTGAAGAACATGAAAAAAATAAGGTATGACACTGTAGGAATTCAGTGAGAGAAGCTAGAGGTCCGACAGTGCAGTTGGTCTTTGGACCATCGTTGATCTGCGTCGTCTCCATCATCTCCATCTCCTACTGCCCATTCTAGTTCCCCTTCACTCTCTATCAACACATCTACCAGTCTAAAGTGCAGGTCATCTTCAAAGATCACCCAGAACACTGTGTCCTGCAGATATGTATCAGATCATGGTGGTTCTAACTGCCCATTCACAGTTACCAATGAGTGTTTAAGCAAGGCAATGTGACCTGTGATCCAGTACATATCTAAATCCATGTTCTAGATTCTAGAATGTTCCCCCATGCCCACATGTAGTATATTGTGACAGTATACATGAGTATATTGTGACTGTATCTCCTCATGATAGCCATGACATGCACTTATGGTCATATTATTATACAATTGTATATAATTATTTATACAATTATAATAGTGTGGTAGCTTTTTTGCCTACTCACCTATTAACATGACAGCCCTACAATGATTGGAAAGTTGTTAAATCTTTAAGGTTTGAGAAAACTTGGGAGCATCACCCCTTTGGAAAATACAACTTATAGTCTTACATTAATTCACCAAGAAGACATTCCAACTTTCTACCTTTCGGTTTCCAGGCATGCAGTCTTATACATTTGTTAACATTTCACAGAAAGAATGCTATGCAATTCTATTTCTTCTAAGCAACATCCACCTATGATGGCAGCCATTAGACAGCATGCTTAGTGAAAGGAATAATTGACATATTGAGTATGTGCCATTGTTATACTTCATTGATGTTGTGATGATGAACCAGTCCCAAAGGTTTGGTGCTGGCCAAGGCACTATGGCATGGAACACAACCTAGGCAGACCATTAGTCCCAGCAAGGAAAACTCTCAAAATTAGACACAATCCTATGCCGTTGCTTCTAGACTTCTGATCACTGGCATAGCTAGTCATCATTGCTCATGAGTCCAAGCAGATCCCTAACTCAGTTTGTCTTTGTGCACGTAGTTGAATATCAACCCTACTGCTTCAAGATCTCCTCCTTGAAGAAATGTATTCTACTCTATTCACATTTAAGGTAACACCTGATTTGGGCTACAATGTGACAGGAGCCAGTTCATTTTTTTTGTTGTTGTTTTCATCAACATTATCAAACTTTTTGGTTTTCGCTTTTCACTTTCTCTTTTATAATCAGTTTTCAAACAACCCTTCCTAACTGGCAGATATATGGGAAGGGGACAACATTGGTGCATCAAGAATGTATGTCACCGGGATCTGCTGGCCTGTTGGTTCTCTTCCTTTTGCGAGGCAAAGAACCACAGAAAGTATTCCCATTTGTGGATTGATTTCCAAATTACCTACACTTACCATAGCTAGGCCAAACCAAACTTGAGTAACTCAATCCAAGTTTCCAACATGGGTGGCAGAAACCTAACCAACCAGTGATCAGCATTGTCTCCCAGGATATTTATTGCCAGGAAGCTGAAATTATGAACCCAGGACTAGCTATTATACCAAGATTCTCCAATGTGGGATAATGACATCATAAACGGCTTCTTAAACTATTACAAAATGCCAATCCCTAAATCTTTCATCACACTACACCATACCACTCAAATGCTAAATTCATTAGACAAGCCAACATATCTTCTTTTTCCTATATCCAACCTCAGTTCACTACAGGTGATAAACTCAGTAATTTCACAACTATACAGCTAGACTTACCTGTTGTAAATTAGCAGAATTGGTCACCATAATGGATTTCTTTTTTGCCACTTGGCAAAAAGCATATATTTAACTCCAAATCCCCACCCCGAAAATCTGCTAACTTTGAAACTTTCTACATAACACAATATCTTAGTTTGATTTTCCTAAGAACATTGTGTAACAAGGGTTTTGGTGTGTACCTGCAGAGAAGTGGAACTCAGGGTAGTGGCTGTGGCCAAGTCAGTTAGCAGCAAAGAATCCACTGGCTATTAATATCAGTAAAGGACTGTTAGAGATAACGAACAGCAAATAATCCTGAGTTCTCCCAATCCAGTGGTCAAATGAGGTGAGGTATTTATAGACTATTCTCATCAATTATCAATTAGAGAGTTTCAAAACATTATAGATTTTCTGGTACTTCTGGCCCAGTTTTTAAGTGAGTATAATGATCTCCAGAACCCAAAACAAGTGCGCTGACAGTTGGATATGTGGTAGAAACATACTGCACTAGACAACTGCGAAAGGATACTAACAGGATTTCAGAAGCATGTGTAACCTATTTTGGACTGAAAAGAAAACACTTTACCAATACAGAAGTATGGCTTCCGAACAGACTAAAAAACAAGCCAATTTTAAAGGAACAAGCATCTATGAATGAAATTAGATAGTGGCATATTTGTTCCTAATCACATGCATTTTGCTTTGTTTTTGCAGTACAAATATTTTAAAACTATACATTGGTAAACGCAGAAGGCTTAAAAGTAAGCCCATATAATAATGTAAAATTTTTATTTTTAAAATTTAAATTAATTTTGTTTCTATGTATTTGAAAGTCAGGGACTGCGACAGAGGGAAGAAAGGAGGAAAGAGAGAGAGGGAGAGACAGAGAGACCTTCCAGTGATTGGTTTCCTTTCCAAACGTCAGTGTATCTGGATATTTTTTCCATATTCAGATATATTGCATTTCTAGCCAAATGCAGAGGGCTAGAAATAGTAAGGTTTCCCAATATGAGTGGCAGAAACCCACATGCTCGAGCAGCCCCTGTTGGCTCCCATGGTCAATGGTATCCAGCTGCTACAATGGAGAATAGAGTCAATATCCAAGCAGGTTCTATCAAGCAATGTTTTCACTGCTGTGACAGACATCAACCTCTAAATTTTGCTTAATTCTATGTGCATACTTGATTGATGGTTTAAGCAGTTCTGCAAAAGGTATATCCTGAATGGCCCATTTCACATGATATACTCATATGAGAACTATTGTAAGAAAAGAGAGGGGTTCATCCTGATTGCGTTATCATGAGTACCTATCATTTGCATCGCTTCTGTTGTGGAAGAGAGCACTATGACAGTATAAAATTTCCTCCAAAGAACCATATTAGATTATTACAGATATTAAAATTTCCTTGATAATAATTTATAACAAAGTGCAAAGATCCAAATTTAGGCAAAACTTACTTGGAATAAATTATTCAAGCAAGAATTTACACTATCAAGCGTCAACGTTCAAGATTCTTCACCATTATGCAAAAACAAAATGTAATGACAACTCAGTGGATAAGAAGAAAATAAAATGCTACTTAAGAGCAAAGAAACTTGCTTTATCACAAAGATAGAGAAAAAGTTCTTTTCAATAAGTATATTTCATCATTTATTAACTAAAACAAAAAATGTGAAATTTACTCACTATTTTTTCATGTCTTATAAAAGAATTCTGTGTAAATTATCCATCCAATGGCAATTGCAAAACTATTAACCTTCTAAAAGATAACGTAAGAACATACCTTTATGATCTTGAAATGAAACAGTGCTTCTAAACCACAACGTCAGAGTGCTGAATATTGTAAGAAATTAATAAGCTTTTTAATTAAAATTGTCAGTTCATCAAAGCATGAAAGAAATTACAAGAGAAGTTACCAAATAGGAAAGACATTTATAAGGTACGTAAATGACAAAGACCAAATATGATCCTCTCACCTCAATAACATTCAGAAGAGACATATGACCAATTGGAAAAACTTGTACTTCTCAAAAGAGGGAATTTTTTTTAGTAGGTCACACACATTAAAAATTGCTTAGCCTAGCAGCTAAAGTCCTTGCCTTTAAAAAAGTTCAGAGAATTTCTAACTTAAGCCACAGTAAAATATCTTACACACTTCATTGTGATTATTTTTTTCTAATAACAGAGAATTTAGTCTAACCTAAGATGAGGTGCTCTGATAAGCATCTCCACACACACAGAGAAGTACACATGGCATCAGGTGCTTCATTCTGACTTCTTGAATCTCTTTTTGTGACTCAATCAGAAATGATACTCCAAAATTATCCTGTCATTATTTGCCACCCCGCTTCCTTGAAAAATTCATTCAGTTTTCTGGTGACCTCTCTAGTTTGTAGTAAAGCGTAAGGGAATCAATAACTCTTGGCCAAATAATCACATATACATTCCCTTGACATCACTGAACCTGGCTCTTCACTCCATCACACAGTCCATAAGAAAGCAACAAATACTGGTGTAGCCTGAATATCTGAGAGAACTTAAAAAAGTTTGCAAAGGGGCTGGTGTTGCAGTATATCAAGTTACACCGCTGCCGCTTGTATTCCTGGTGTCCGTATGGGCACCACCACTAGTTCTGGCTCCTCCACCTCTGATTTAGCTTCTTGCTAATGTACCTAGGCAAGCAGCAGAAGATTTCTTAAGGTTGTGGAAAATACAGTGTGACAAAATAATTTTCACTAAGAGTGTAGAAAAGTTGTAGGATCACATGAGTAACGTTTTAATAGCATGCTAAACTAAGCTAAAAATAAACATTCTTCTCAAGGGATTGTGAAAAAAAAAAAGCTAAAAGAAACAACTTTCTGGACCATGAAGCAAGACTCAAGAAATTTCAAGAGTTCAAAATCATATAAAGTATATATTCTGGTTACAAATCCAGAAAAGGAATAACAAAATGTTTGGAAATTAAGCAGCCCACCTGTACAATAATCATATCAAAAAGGAAACTGTAGTGGATATATCCTGTGAAATGGATATGACAATGTAAAAAAGCATGAAGTGTGAAATGCATGCAAGGCAGTACTCACAGGTAGCCTAACGCACAAACCTTCACCAAGCTGCGTTCAAGATCTGTGAGTGAGGAGCAGCCTCGTCACGTAGCAGTGCAAGCCAGAGTTTACAAGACCAGCATCCCACATCTCAGCATCACCTTGAGAACTGGATGCTCTTTTTGTGACTTATCTTTCTGCTGATGAGTCTGAAAAGGCAGCAGGCCGTTGGTACCTGTGAGAGCCCAGGATGAAGTTCCTGGCTGTTGTGTTCCAATTGGCCACCTTGGCTTTTTTTGGCCGTTTGGGAAGTGAAGCTGTCTAAGGAGCTCTCTCTCTCTCTCTCTCTCTCCCTCTCTCTCTCTCTCTCTCTCTCTCTCTCTCTCTCTCTCTCTGCTTATACCTTATGAACTTGACTATATGAATATTAAAATTCAATTATAAAGTTTAGGAAAGCAGGAAATAACTTTGCTTAATAAAATCACGCTAAAATACAAATTAATGACAACATTCAAGTATAAGAACTACGGAAGAAAAATTTATCTAATTAAAGATTTTTTTGTCACTTTCAAGCAAAATTTCATTGAAAACTGAAAATTTTCAATTAATCAATGGCAAAGAGTGTTTTAGGGTAACACATTCAGAAAAAAAGCAATACAAACCTGTGCTTTAGGGACACATTTGTGTAAAACAAAGCTTAGAAAACAAGACACTGATATTGATATGAAAGACACACATAAAGAATTTTCTAAAACACTTACTGGGCTCAGATTCAAACATGAGAAGTAAAGATTATCTTAACTGATACACACTATATATATCTAGGGTAACCTTTGGAAAGTTCTTCAATGCCCAGCCTTTCACTTTGTAATTCAAATATGACTTGACTGTAATTCTGTAGAGAACATAATTTTCTGTGATTCTTTTTTTAAATATTTTTATTATATTTTTGACAATCTTTACATAGTTAATTAGGGTAAAAAGGTTCAAGGGCTATAGGGAAGTGGGTAAGACTATTATTTCCATATTGTTTCCTTCATGTATCTGAGGGTAAAGGGGGATGTTAAGGGAGAAGTCCCACCCAGTTTCCAATCCACCCCAAGTCCCAATGTGGGGCATGCTCTGAGATACTTGCTCAAGTGGTTTTGATAGTTCATCAGTTAGGAATCGCTGCCAGTCTCGCCACTCCAAGCACTATGAGGTCGTTGAAGAATCCACTGATTGACATAGTCCATCATAGAGTGTCCATTTGCCCAGAATTTCGCTGCCAACATATAGCTGAGGTGGTTGATTGACTTGTTCTTTCTTCTGTCTTTTCTTGGCTAGGGTTCTGATTCTATATCATACATCATTGATTGTTTCATAAATTCTCAAATGACTGTTGAAGCTTAACTTAATACCAACCTTAGTACAATATCTGTTAGTGTGATGGCATACACATTATTATTTTACAAATGATTTAGTTAGCTATTCTAGCTAAGTATGATTTATATATACTAATTTGAACATGATATTTTCATTTTATCTTCTACTATAGATCACTTACCAAAATACTTCCTTTTTCCTCTTCTATAAACAATGACTTCTTTTCCTCAAGGCTTTTCTTCAAAGAGTTTAAAATAATTTATTAATCTGATAAAACTAAACTGCTAATGTAGGAAATAGAAAATGAACAGAAAAGCATAGTTTTTTTAATTAATTATACAAGTTGTTCATCATGTTTGCCCAAGATATGTAGTGTCATTTGGAATAGAAAATAGGACATTTTCTCAATTTTGAATTTGAGTTGCTATTCACAGCTGTAGGAGAAACATGATGTTTGAAACTTATCCCAGAATATTTTGTGAACATCAAAGCAAAAATCCACTTTAAAATACAGCTATAACTTCAAACACTAGTCATTAACAAGCTGAAACTAGCTACTCAGATGGTTGAAAGAATTGAGAAGATATTTTTCTAAAGAATGAATTCAAATGTCTAATAGACATAAGAAAAAAGGCTAAAGATACCTAGCTATCAATATCATACAAATAAAAACCACACTGTGGTTCCACCTAACTCCAGTAATATTGGAATATATTCAGAATTCTATTAACAATACCTGCTAGAATGAATGTGAGGAGAAAGATGCCCTTCTAACTGTGGGTGGGAACATAGACCAGTACAACCACTATGGAAGTCAGTATGAAGAGTGTTAAGACAACTGAAAAGTGATCTACCACTTAACTCAGCTATCCCACTTATGGGAATACATCCAAATTAAATAATATCTTCCCTTGAGTAAGTTGCTTGTAATCCTACATGAAAAGCAACACAATCCACAATAGTAAAGACACAGAAATAACACAGATGCTCTTCAAAAGAAAAATGAATAAAGAAACTGGTACATCTACTCTGTGGAATATTACTTAGGCACTAAAAAGTATGAAATTCTTGGGACAAAATGGTCCCAACTAGGGATCATTACGCTCAGTGATATAAGCCAATCACAAAAGAATAAGTATCATATATTCTCTCTAAGACAACCTTCATACAAAATACAAGATCAATATACATATAGGCAAGCATGTATATGCATGTTTTTATCTAGAGAATTGTATAATGGAGGCAAGTATATCATGAAGCGAAGATACAGTGTAGTATGCATCTCTATTTCTGAATAGAAGATGTGGGAAGAAAGGTACTCTTCTTCAATTTTGTTGGGAGTGTAGGATAGGCCAACCACTACAGATGTCAGTATGGAGAGTATTAAGAGAAGTGAAAATTGATCTGCTGTATGAACTAGTGGTCCCACTTCCAGGAATATATTAAAAGGATATGAAACTTGCATATGAGAAAGTGGTCTGTAATCCTGTATTTAAAGCAGCACAATCCACAATAGTAAAGACATGGAAACAACCCAGATGCCTGTCGAAAGAGTTGATAAAGAAACTGTAGTACATCTACTTTGTGGAATACTATTCACTCATTAAATAAGAATGAAATTCTACCATTTGCAACAACATGGTTCCAACTGGAGACCATTATCCTCAGTGAATTAGCCAGTCCCATGCCCAGTACGGTAGCCTAGTGGCTAAAGTCCTTGCTTTGCATGTGCCAGGATCCCATATGGGCACTGGTTCATGTCCTGGTGGCCCTGCTTTGCATCCAGCTCCCTGCTTGTAGCCTGCAAAAGCAGTCAAGAACAGCCCAAAGTCTTGGGACCCTGCACCTGCATGGGAGACCTGGAAGAAGCTCCTGGCTCATGACTTCAGATCAATTCAGCTCCGGTCATTGCAAATAAACGGATGGAAAACCTTCCTCTCTGTCTCTCCTCTTCTCTGTATATCTGACTTTCCAATAAAAATAAATAATCTTAAAAAAAAGAAAGAAGCCAATTGCTAAAGGACAAATATATTTGTTCTCTATGCAACACAACCTTCATACAAAACACATGGTCAATAGATATAGAAGTAAGCACACACATACATATGCTCATCTAGAGGAACTGTATGATAGAGACTACCATATCAACATCTACAGCTACAGTGCAGTATCCGTTTCTACTCCCAAATGAAGATGGACTTCCAGGGCAACTATTTAATGATGCTAATAGGATGCTGAACTTTCTGCTATTGTCTATACTTCAGAATGATGGATTTATGGGTGTTTTTGAAAGATTATACTATTGTAATAATATAGGGGAAATCAGTAGTGGGAAGGGATTGGCGAGAGGGAGTGGAAATCCCTCAGCCTATGGATCTGTACCATAAAATAAATAACTTTTTTAAAAATCAAAAGAAAGAAAAAGTCCATTATATACACTAGAACTATGCAGAAAGTTTAAGGAAATGTATTAAGAAAACAATATGTGTAAGTCTCAAGTTTTTTCACCAAAAAAACATTATAATTCTAACCCTTATAATCTTATTTTTCCCAAGTTTTTAAGTTTTAATGATTTTCCCTCAGGTTGATCACAATTTTAGGGGAACTATGGAGGAATAATTAATTGGAAATTACAATTATATTATTTATATTTTGTGCTATTTTTATTCTTGAAATTTTCCCATGCCAGCATATTGTTTTCATAAACTTCATTTATATGGCTTCTTAAATTTCATCACAAACTAATTAAGTAATAGTTTGTTCTAGTCATTTATAATTTAAAAATATTTTTAATTCTTTTTTCAGAAATTTCGCTCTTCTCTTTGAAAGGCAGAACAAGGGAGAGAAGGAGAGGGAGAAAATCTGGAGTCAGGAGAGAGAAAGAGAGAGAGTTCTTCCAACTACTGGTTCATTCCCTAAGTTGCTCTCAACAGCCTGACTGGCAAGGCTGGTGCCAGCAGCCCAGAACTGAAGCAGATCTCACAGATGAATGACAGGGAAACAACCCCCTGGACCTCCTGCAGCCTCCCACATCGCACATGCGCAGGGAACTGGAGTCCAGTGAGGAGCCAGGACTTTTGTTGTTGCTGTTGTTGTTAAGGGATCTGGGCATTCCCAGGGACCTCTTGGCAACTGTGCCAACTACTTGTCCCTTCCGACATTGCTTTCCTCAATATTGGTACTTCATATCTTAGGGTACATGTGGAAACAGAATAAATAAATTGGGATTATTCTTGTTAAAGACCTTATTTTCTGCTTATTCAGAAAGGTTTATATAATTAGCAGCAATACATGAGAATATCATTTCTCATCATTTCAACAAAATCATTTTTAATATTTTAACTGGATTAGTCTAATTATGCTATTCTTATTAGTCTAATAAGTGCTAGTCTTCACTTGTCCTGAGAAACCACTTTATAGGAAAACATTGAGGAAAAAGCCAAATTAGTGGTTAACAAATTTTTTTTACTGGACATGAGTTCAATGCCCTTTCTAGAATTTTCTCAGAAGTTCACTGACTGCCCTCAGTTAGGCATCCCACACAGTCTAGATTCTTAAATTCCCTGTGCATTTCATCGTTCAAACAAATTCAAAAAACATTTAAACTGTTTAAAAGAAAACATTCACAGTTGTGTTCCCAATGGCAAAAGCCAACTCAATTACATTAGGAACAACCCTTTTTCTCCAGCAGAGTTGAAATGGAAACATCATTACGTATACGCTTATTTATAACTTTTATTCATTTGGATTATACCTTCCTACTATTAAACACACACACACACATCTTTCACCACATAACTCAATGCAATGTAAAGTTTCTATTGTCCCTGTTGGCCTCCTGTGGGGAAGATAACTTATTCTGTTGCAAATGGTAACTTATGAGGTTAACGCAATAATTCACATCTCAAAAGTACTCTAAAATATTACACATGGAATTTATTTGTCTCCCTTTAAGGCCACCCACCTGTGTTCATTTGTTTAGTTATCAAAATAAAATACCAAATGGGTACCATAGTTCCAAATAAGGCAGGAATGGTTAAACTTTCCCATTTATAGTTGAAACTAGATATGTTTTTAATTTTTTTTTTATTTGAGAGCCCAGAGCAGTAGCCCAGCTACTAAAGCCCTTGCCTTGTATGCACCAGGATCCCATGTGGGCATCTGTTCTAATCCCAGCAGCTCCGCTTCCCTTCCAGCTCCCTGCTTGTAACCCAGGAAAGCAGTCAAGGACGGCCCAAAGCCTTGGGACCCTGTGAGGTTCCAGACTCCAGACTCCAGGCTTCTGATTGGCTCAGCTCCGGCTGATGCAGCCGCTTGGGGAGTGAATCAATGGGCGAAAGATTTTCCTCTGTGTCTCTCCTCCTCTCTGTATATCTTCCTTTACAACAACAACAACAACAAAAAGAAATAGATAAAAATCTTAAAAAAAAAATTAGAGACGCATGCTCATGCGCATGCACACACACACAAGGAGAACAAGAGGAGAATGTTTCTGCCTCTGACACCCTCCTGAAATGCACAGAGAGGGAGCCCAGTGCAAGTCCCCTATGCAGGAGACAGGAGCCCAGGTCATCTGAGCCACCAGAGCTGGAGCCAGACAACTAACCCAGGCATGCCCAGATGTGGGCATCCTACCCAGCATCTCAGCCACTAAGTTAAAGGCTGGCTCCAAAATGTGCCATTCCTACATACGTACTATAGTTATGGAAGGCAAGGAATTCCCTCTGCTTATATTCAGCATAATATTTTATTGTACTAATTCGTCATCTTGATTTGAAACGAGTTTACCAGCACAGGGTAGATGGCCCGAAAGCATGTTAATCCTGTTTCCTGAGAAGTTCAGTCTGTGAGAGGGAGGCACTGTTTCTGCAGTGGTACCCAAGTGCAGAGCATGTTGCTGGCTCAGTATACTCCACCACTCGCCCTTGTTTCAGAGCTGCAGTACCTCCCTACCTCATTAAAACTTGGGGAACCTGCTGAGGCAATTTTCACTCACACATTGGAGCTTACAGCTTTAATTGAATCAGAGAGCTTGGACTTGTGGAAATTTTAGGATTCATTACCAGTCTTATCCTTTTTTTTTTTTTTTTTTTTTTTTTTTTTTTTTAGTTACTTCACCTAAGTTTGGCAATGCATCCAGAGACAGATCTGGTTTCGATGCGTGTACTCCTGCATGAACAAAGGGAAAGGCAGAGAGGCAAGGAGGAACGTGAATACAAATACTGCTTTAGGTTTCAAGTTTCTTCCTATAGTTTTTGATCAGTGGATTCTTCTGGAAAAGTCGTCCACTATAATATCTGTTAGTGCTTAATGTCTTAATTTCTATTATTAGTATTGGGTTTCCTGTTGTTATTAATAAACATGCATAAAACAGGCATAGAGCAGAAAGCAAAATTCTGCTTTGAATACTCACATTTTGCCCAGTGTAGAAAATGAAGTTTTACCGTCATCTTGTAGATTGTTACCTCATCCAACAAATTCTTCTGCTTCCCTCATAAAGCAATATATTCCCTGGATTTTCAGTTGAACATTACCTATTTCTTCGTTATAATTTTATGACCTATGCCACATACACATCTCCTGCAATAAGAAATTATTTTTTAGCAATATACACAATGATGTTTGCACTTTTTCCCCCTTTGGGAGACAACATCTTTATGACTTTTCTGTATTGTATTGAGCTGTAATTCTTTGGTTTCACCATTATGTTGCATTCTATTCTGTGCAACAGCTACTGCTGAGCCAAGACAAAGCCACGAACTTGGAGACCCACATGTGTCGTCATCTATGCGTGACAGAGGCCCAAGCTGTTAAGCATCACCTGCGTCCACTCGAGGAAAGGGAAGCCATGACTGTAACACTGGTTGTGGTTGTCCCAAACTGTGGCATTCTAACCTCTTCCCGAAACACTTGCGCCTTCATCTCCCTCTTTCTAAATGAAGGTGTTTCCCTCACATTCTTCTGCTTGCAAATGCCTAAGGAAGACAATGTTCTCCTGTGTGCTCCATGCAGCCACACACTTATGTAATACTTAGAAGAATACCTGATTTTATAATATTTAAATTTCATTGAGATACTTTTGTTTGGAATGATGAGTTGACATGGAAGAACAGGGCAGACACTCAGCTAAGACCGCAGAGACCAAAAGCCATGCCTTAACTGTTGGACCAAAAAACCTCAGGGTTTTTTATACCATAACAAACATCATTTAATTTTACTTTCCTGTGGGCTTTTTTTGTGGAATATAGCTGTTTCTGTGAAGTTCCCTCATATTTATACATCATCATGGGTAAATCAGCAATGAGTCTGCCAGTGAAGGGCAGGGTTAGCTTAGGGATTTCAGTTCTCTCCACAAGACTTAACCTCTAGCCAGAGCTATAGCTAATATCTGGCTCAAATTCTGGAGATAAAGTTATTTCTTAGAAGTTGCAAGAATTCATTCTTTGGCATTGACTTTGATCTGTACTCATGCATTCCATATGCTGTCTAAAATTATTATGTTTGGTGTACAGCATCTAAATTTCATGCCTTTTAAGAAATAAGTTCTACTCTTAAAATTGCTATAATATCTTTAAGATTGTCATCCAAATACTTGCAAATTGTGCATTGAATGTCACTCTTCTGGCATGCGAACTTTTCAAAAGACCTCAAAGTAAAAATAAAAAAAAATGAAAAGATTTTTATTGCCGCAGTAGCCAGCTACTATCTTACCCATGGGATTTCACAATTCACGAAAATTTATACTTTGTAGACATGCATTTTGAAGGACATGCCGAAGGAATAAACAAATTATGGAAAATTAGGCAACTTAGAGAATTCTGTTGTTAATTCTTTCCATGTTATGAAACAAGTTCATGAGTCAAGATCAGGGTTCAAAATGAAATGAGGTTTCAAAGGCACATGAGTATAACTGAAAGTTCCATAGGTTATTACGGGTTGCAGGAAAGCCTAAGGGACTTCCGAATCCAAACTGCACTTGATTCTAATACCCCATTAATCTTCCATCAGCCTGAAAGTCTCACTGTTTTGCTAAGAGCCATAAATTTCTATTTCTCTTACATCCCCTACTTTGAAAAAAATCACTATCTTGTCATTAATATGAGCATCTGCATGAAATTTTCTTGGTGTAATCACAAATGATAAGTGCCTTTCCAACCTTTATCTTTTTTATGATTTTATTTACTTTGAAAGAGTGACAGAAGAGAGGAAGAGATGAGAGAAAGAGAGAGAGTGTGTGTCTTCCACTGACTGATTCACTCACCGGGTGACAGGCCAGTGAGAAACTTCAATACACATCTCTCCTACAGGGACCCAAATGCTTCAGACTTCTCTGCCTTTCTCAGACACTCTGTAGGCAGCTGGCTCAGAAGTGGAGATGCCAAAACTCCAGGTAGCACCCGTATGTAATGCTAGCAGTGTAGACGCCAGTTCTACCAATCATACCACAATGTCAGTCTTCTTTTCATGTGTTCAAGCTGATTTTGTTGGCCTCTGAAGGAACTTTCTTAGATCTCTTCCCAAATGAGATGCATATAAACAAGTGGCATGAGTGACATTCAGGGAAAATTAAATTTATTCTCCAAGGTTTTCGGCTGAAAACAAAAACAAAACAAACAAACAAACCCTTTACAAATCACTGAAATCCCTTCTAAATTCATGAAATTTATTATCTGTATTGTTTATTTGGAAATTAATTACAGACTTTCTCATTTTCAAGCATTACTTTCCAGTTTAGATTCCTGTTTAGCCCTCAACACTTTTTATGTATGTACATAATTAGTTTTATAAATTGTGAAAGGCCATGGATAAGATCATAACGCTGATTACTGCAACAATAAAAAGTAGAATTCAAGGGCCTCTCATTACTTTTCAGAAAAGAAAATTTAAAAGTTCCGATATATAACATGTATATAATATTTAATATATGTATATATTACATAACACATGAATTATATATGTGCATATGTGTGACCACATACAATATATGAGCATATCTATCTATCTATGTATATATGTTTGTATTTATATACTCTTTCTCTTCAGCTAATCTCTAGGATAGTTGAAGACAGGGTTTCACTGCAAATATGAGACCAGCTCTAGTCAAACAATATCAGACAAGTAAGAAGGAATTAAAGCTGGAATGTGGACTTGACTCTTCCAACTCTTGTCTCTTGTTTAATTTACTTACTTTCCTCCTTCATACATCTGGAAGGAGACATGAACCATAGGAAGGAAAAACAGTGACGGGTAATTTTAGCCTAATATTTACTAGCTATACACCCAAAGACAAAGGAGATTTTCCCATCTAAAATTAACATGTTGACAGAAGACTGTGAGGCCTACATTGGACCTCATATAGTGTAGATAGGAAAAGCAATTCACTCATCCAACTGTTAGGACACCACTATATAGAAATATTTCTATTTTAAAGTTTTATGTATTAATTTACTTATGTGTTTAAAAAATAAAGTGAGAGAGAGACAGAAAACTTCATAGAGATGTCTTTCATCCTAGTTCAGTCACCAAATGCTAGCAACAACCAGGGTTGGACCAAACTTAAGCCAGGAGCTATGGTCTACATCCTGGTCTCCCACACTGAGAACAGAGACCTGCAGCCTATGCAGGCTCATCAAAATTTTGCACCCAATAATCCTATCTTAAAATTATGTTTCCCACAAACATTTTCAGGTATCTTTCTGGTAGTCTATCTATACTCTTTTTAAGATTTCATTTAATCGGGCCTGGCGTGGCCTAGTGGCTAAAGTCCTCGACTTGGACGTGCCGGGATCCCATATGGGCGCCGGTTCTAATCCCGGCAGCTTCACTTCCCATTCAGCTCCCTGCTTGTGGCCTGGGAAAGCAGTCGAGGACGGCCTGAAGCTTTGGGACTCTGCACTCGCGTGGGAGACCTGAAGGAATTTCCTGGCTCCTGGCTTCGGACTGGCATAGCACCGGCAATTGCACTCACTTGGGGAGTGAATCATCGGACGGAAGATCTTCCTCTCTGTCTCTCCTCCTCTCTATATATCTGACTTTGTAATAAAAATAAATAAATCGTTAAAAAATTTCATTTAATCAGAAATAAATACTAAGCTGTAGCTTCTGCAAGAAATGCTTTATAAAAGATTTTTTTCTTAAAAGCCAATCAGGAAAGAAAAGTCAAATTGAAAGCTGAAGATAAATTGCTTTTATGACTTTTTTCAGAAAACAAAGATATGGATCATCACATATTAAACAACGTACAACTTATGAGAGCAGTACAGACTACTACTGTATTCAACACGCTGCTATTAGATGATCTGGCATCCATGTTTCCAATGCTGATCAGAGAAACATGTGTTTTTTTTGGCTGATAATCAATAAAACCCAATGTCTTCAAAAGTTTGAGAATATCGGGAGCGTAATTTAGACATTAGGTCTAGTTTTGTTGTTCTAATATTCCCTGCAAAAAAAGAATAATACAAACTGCCGTACAGGGAGATACTTTTTTTTTTTTTATTTTAAAAAATATATTGTTTATTTACACTATTTTTAATCACATATTGCCACTCACCAATATTATGATCTCCTGTATCTCTTTTTTTTTTTTAATTTTTATTTATTTTTTTTATTTTTTAATTATTTAACTTCATTAATTACATTGTATTATGTGACACAGTTACATAGATACTTGGGTTCTCCCCACCCCTCCCCAAACCCTCCCACCATGGTGGATTCCTCCACCTTGTTGCCTAACCACAGCTCAAGTTCAGTTGAGATTCCCCCATTGCAAGCATATACCAAACATAGAGTCCAGTATCTTATTGTCCAGTCAAGTTCAATGGCTTCTTAGGTATACCCTCTCTGGTCTGAAGACAGAGCTAGCAGAGTATTATCCCAGTCAATTGAAAGCTCCAACATACCATCAGCAAAAATTTACATCATTATGGAATTAATTGACATAGTAATGAGTAACCAATATGTTAAAAGTAAATGCGAGTTCCCAGCCACCTTCTGTGACCACCTCACCTATACTTCAATTTAGTTTATACACAACATATAACATTCAAAACATAACATGTTATACATAACATCATATCATCTTAAATTAAGGCAAACATGTGGTATTTAACCTTTTGTGATTGGCTCATTTCCCATAGCATTATGGTTTCCAGTTTGGCCCATTTGGCCACAAAGAACTGCATTTTGTTTTTTTTAATAGCTGAGTAGTATTCCATGGAGTAGATGAACCATAGCTTTCTTATCCAATCCTCTGTTGATGGGCATTTTGGTTGCTTCCATGTTTTTGCAATTACTGATTGTGCTGCTATGAGCATAGGAGTGCATGTTGGTTTCTCATAAAACAATTGTTCTGGATATATTCCTAGGAGTGCTATTGCTGGATCATATGGTATTTGCAAGACAAAATATAACATAAATCTTTGAAATAATTCTAGTAATGTGACATTTATTCCTCTGTGTACATACAGAAAATATAAGGTTAAGGTTCAACAGAACACAGAAAGAAAGCATTCCATTTTATTGCATCCCTTATAGCTAAAGAAAATAATTCTTCACAAAGTTTTGAAGTTAGCAATGACTAACAAAAAAATAGAATGTTATTTTTTCCTTATTCTCAGAATTGAAAAATACATTATGTAATATCTTGCCACGCATTTGGTGCAACGCAGTTGACTGTAGAATACACTTAAAACCACATTAGGTTAAATGGCAGCCTATGGCACCTGGTCAGCAATTGTAGCTCCTACCATTCAACATATCTTCTGTAACCACATCTAATAATATGTGTGTGTGTGTGCGCGCACGTGCGCATGCGTGTGTGTGTTTTCTAATTACTATTCAGGCTACATATATTGCATTTTGCAAACAACCTATACATTTAGTGATATTTTGGGTCTTTGAGGAAAATAAAATTTAATCGCAAAAAAGAATATAATTTCAGATGAGGAATCTTGTTTTTCCCAAGAACCATCTGGCTATTTCTAACATTATTCAGAGGCAGTACAAAATTACCAGTTTTATAGATTAATTGAACTGTAGATCATGCCTGTGATTGTCCTAGCAGAGTCATACCACATTGGTTTGACTGGGACACAAACTGATGCCCGTTAGTGATCCCTGCACATGCAAGGTGAGGGTTTAGCAACTGAGCCATTACCACTAGCCCAATAATGGTATTTTCTAATGAACTACGGATCCTTAAAATGGGATTTCAGCTAAAATAACACTTAAAGAGATCAGTCACCTTTACCATATACCAAACCATTCTGGAATATTCAATAATAATAGCACCATGCTGACATCCAAATATGATCACAATGTGTATTTTTTCATTACCTTTGAGATGATAGGTAGCCAAGAATGTAAGTAGAAACATGTTTCCCAAGTCACAGCAAAAGCAACATTGGCGGAATGTATGTTGTTATTGCCAAAAAGTCATCTCACTGCTCCACAGGCAAAGGACAGGATATCCGTTATAATCTTTTTTTATCACACTATCCTTCAGAGAAAATGGGAAAACAGGCAATCATACAAAGTTCACTATTCAAATTCGTCATAAAGGCTAAGAGTGCAAAGACATGCCAGAGAAGTGAGTAAACAGTGGAGGGTTTTTAACATGTCTGTTCCTGCTAGAACCTGAGTGTTCCTATCCACCAGCATCTCAGAACATAAGTGAGAAAAAAATGGGAAGTGCTGGGCAATCTCCATTCCCTGTTTTTTGGGAAACCTTGTTCATTCATTGTATGCTTCATTTTCAATATTAATTTCTACCTGCATCTAAATTTTTTGATCCTGTTACCTTCTTTTCCCTTCATCTCTTTTGACTATCCAGACACCGAAATCAGCTTTTGATTTTTTTAAATCAAGCATTTTTTTCCCAAAAATAGAAAAGAAAGAAGATTTGAACCTTTCTAGGTGTTGGATACAGCACTCTGGCTACTTCTGTCTGGAAACTCTATGAATAAGCCGTTTTTTTTTTTTTTAATTAAAGTGGAATGTGAACAAGAACAATTAAATCAATCTATATTGATCATGAGCGGATAGCTTAAAAATACCAAGCAGGCACATGTGGCTCCAGGCACTGTGTGCTTCCCCAGCTGTTGCTGCCCGCAAAGCCTGTTGCCTCCCTTTTCTTCTGCAAAGGGGCTTGGAAAAGCAACCATTTGTAGCAGGCTCTGAGTTACCACAGTAGCAATGGACACGTTTAACATAAGACAATAACTTTACTTCATTTTTTGTTACTTAATTATGATTCTAGAAACATCTTGTCAACTTAAAGTACATTTTTAAGGATAAAAGTGGACAGTTTGGACTGGTGTAGAGTTGTGGACAAGTGGATTTATTCAGCGCTCAGAGAATCACATCATCATGGGAGAGGGCTGTAGCAGGTGACAAAATTCTAGGTTGTAAATATTTATTGTGAGTTAGGTTTTCTGTCTGTGAACCATCTGATGACATCGAAGGTTTTTTGTCAACCACCAGTCATTTAGCCTAATGTTTAAGACATTGGTCAACATGTGTGCCTCCCACATCAGGATACCCAAAGCCAGTTCTTGGTACTGACTCTTCATTCCAGTTTCCCAAGAATGCAGATTCTGTAAAGCAGCTCTAAGAGGCAGGAACCCACTTGCTTGCGGAAGATCTAGACTGAGTTCAAGGTCTGTGGCCCCTGCATGACCCAGCCTCAGCTGTTGGCAGCATTCAGGGGTCAGACGACAGATGGGAACTCTCATTAGGTCTGCTCTTGCTCGCTGTACTGGAGACTAAAATACATTTCATGAAGTTTTTATTTTAATTGCATTTATCTAAGTCACATTTGTGATAGCCTGTTGCTATATTGTCTCTTGTTGCATTTTTAAAGCCTAATAACTTTCAAATTATTGTCATTTTTAAGAACTGTCAGTAATCATTGTTGAAATTAGAATAATTACAGAAAAGGGCTACAATTGAGTGTCTGAAATATCTGCATTTTAACACCAATTGTTAGTAATACAAATTAAATTCTTTAAGATTTGTTATTTTAAAGGTAGAGTAACAGAGAGAGAGACAGAGAGAGAGAGAGAGAGAGAGAGAGAGAGAGAGAGAAGAGAGAAACGAATCTTCCTTCTGCTGATCCCTTCCACACATGGCCTCAGTGGCCATGCTGAGTCAGGCTGAAGCCAGGAACCTGAATTCCACTCTGTTCTCCTACATGAGTGGCAGGAATCCAAGAATCCGGGCATTAGCAGAGAGAATTACAGGAAGCACTCATGTAGGATTACAGCATCAGAGGTAGCAGCTTAACCCACTGAGCCATGTGCCAGTAGGATTGGAATTTTTCATATTTTCAAACATTTGAGAGACTAATAAAGAGAGCATGCTCCAGTTTGCTAGTTCCTGCCCCAGATTCCTGCAGCAGGCAACAGAGGACTCAAGCTGAACCCAGCCAGAAACTCAATCCAGTTTCCCACAAAGGTGCCAAGAATCCCATTATGCAAGCCATCACACCTGCCTCTCAGGTTCTCCAGTAGCAGGAGACTGGAGGCAGAAGCCAGAGGCCAAGTAAAATACCCCATGAACTTTATTTTTTAAAGTATTCATTTTATCTTTGATGTTTACATATTTGAGAAGGATATACACCCATCTGGACCACTGACTGGGTGAGGAGGATCAAGCAATGCAGGAAAGTGGATTGCACAATTACTTCCAGTTTGTGTGTCTTCTTGTATCTGGGGAAGGGAGGGAGAAAGGGGGAGAGGGCCGCTCCCAGCAGCTTAACCTCCTCAGTACCCAGCAATGGGGACAGCCACTTGATGTCATCCTAGATCCTCAATGTAGAGTGTGTCCCCGGGGTACTTCTTGAGTGGTTTTGACACTTCTGAGGCAGTTGATTTCATTGCTGTGAGGTTGAGGAAATCCTTCCATGGTCCATTGGTTGACACAGTCCACCCTAGAGTCTCCAGTCATACAGATATCTGTTGTCAAAGTTTGACTGGGAAAGCAGTACAATTTGTTCTGCCATCCATGATACTTGGTGTCCTCTGCAAGCCTCAATGAAATGTAGGTGTCTTACTGTTAGGCCAAACACTTGCCATATTCTCATATTTAAACCATTTTACAACGTTGTATTTGAGAATTTACAGTTTCAATTTTTGCACATTTCACTAGATGTGCATAAATTCCTCTTTAATTGCAATGACAATAATTATTTCTCATACTTACCTATTTTAATGACCAGATGTCCCGCCCAAAATGGTTACTGCGTTTTAAAAAATTATTTGAAATATAAGACTCTATTAAAGGACATGAAGCAACAAAAAGTGAATCAACCCTCGTCATAATGAAGCATGCACAGCTCATTATTTCAATCTTAGTTAAGTTAGTGAAAATTACTGTGCACATCTGAGGTTTAAAAATTAGTTAATGCAAGGAAAGCTTAGAATCAGACAGGAAACGGTCAGCGTGGATTCACTTATACTTTAGTAGGTGGGACGCAAAGATTAGTTACTCCTCAGTAGGGTATTGAAGATTTCTCTGCACACCCCTCCTAAAACTGTTCTGCACCTCAACTGTTGACATATGTCTTGTTAGAGTTATAAGCCAGTCTAGACTACCCGAAAAAAAGCCAGGTTCAGCAAAATTATGCTTCAACGCTATAAAATGCTAAATACTATAATAAAAATAGACACGTGACAGCTGAATAGTAATCTATAACCATTTTAAGGTGTATAGAACCCGGTTGTATATAAACTAAAATTGAAATGTCAATGAAGAAGTCACAGGATGTGGTTAAGAACTTGCATTTTTTTAACATATTCGTTACTCAATACTATGTCAATTAAATCCATAACATTATAAATTGTTGCTAATGTTATGTTGGGGGTTTAAATTGATAGGGATGATACTCTGCCGGCTCTACCTTCAGACCAGAGATGGTCTCCCCAAGAAGCCATTGAACTTATCTGGACAATAAGATGCTGGACTCTATGTTTGGTATATGCTTGCAACGAGGGAATCTCAACTGAACTTGAACTGTGGTAATGCAACAAGGTGGAGGAATCCACCATGGGGGGAGGTTTTATGGAGGGGTGGAGGGAATCCTAGTACCTATAAAACCGTGTCACATAATGCAATGTAATTAATAATTTAAAAATGAGTTAATGAAGTAAATAAAATTCTGAGGTTAGAGATACTTGAGCTGACTCACATTGGGGGCAATGGTCTATGTATTATTGCATCAGATCTAAGGTTTGAGTGATTTAGAATGATTTGCTCAATTCACCAGTTCAGTTCTGAGACAGAAGCAAAACAAAAGTGCCATCCCCTTTGGATCCTTGCTCCTTATATTGAGTTGGTATTTATGTATACACTCAGAAAAATAGCCTCCAGTTACTCACCAAAAATTGTGGTAGAATCTAGAAAAACAAGCCATAGAAAAGATGGAAACAATTTTAAAGTGCATTGTCACTCCACACTGCTCATCACAGAATCTTAATGGCATGAGAATCTCAATGACACACACACCATTTCAATCAGTGAAACTGCTATAAGAACAGCAAAATTCCCACTGATTTTGACTACAAGTTGTCAGAAACATCCAGACCCAGGGCCACATAAGGCTTGCAAAACCACTCTTTCAGGCCAAATCAAGGCAACTGAAGACAGAACACAATTAGCACACTAATTTTTACGTTTAAGATTTTATTGGGCCCACAAATTATATTATAAATATCCAAATGACCTTTGGCAGAAAAAAAAAACCTGACAGCAAACCAAAACCCCACATTTCCAGCTGCTTGCCATCCACCAGACCATATTCAAACCACCACCAGTTCATTTAGAGAGCAAGCTTAGGGACCAAGTGGAATACAATGAGAGAAAGTGAAGGAAGCTTTAGCTTATGATAGTATGTTAGACTAGCTAATCTGAAGACAGTCAAGAAATGAGACATCTAGAAATCCTGGAAGAGATAAAATACTTTTTTGAAAAAGGAATGGTTGCTCAATAGGAAAATTAGAGAGATTTCCAGGGGCTGTTACGGGAGAGAAAAGTTAACTCAATCATAAGAAAACCATGTTGACATAGTGAATATCCTGGCGGGAGAGATGATCTTA
The DNA here is from genome assembly GCF_030435755.1 of Ochotona princeps. Classification (NCBI taxonomy): domain Eukaryota; kingdom Metazoa; phylum Chordata; class Mammalia; order Lagomorpha; family Ochotonidae; genus Ochotona; species Ochotona princeps. The sequence goes on from NC_080834.1 coordinate 8,610,413, forward strand.
AAGGCTTCGAGTGGGAATGAGGCAGTCACTCCAAGTGAGGAGGGAATTAGAACAAAATGTCCAGAAAAAGCTATGACTCTCAGCGAAATAATGCTAATGAACAATTGAGTAAGTGCATTAGAAATTGACTTTTTAGAGATGAGAAAGGTTTTTGTGTCTCAATTTGGGTCTAAAATTACTCTCTGGAGAATTTATAAACATAAACCAGTCGCAGTTCAGGTTTAGATAAGAAACTGTGAAATCTATGAAGAAAGTAACCAAGCATTAACCAGTAAAATGACAATGCTAAGGGCTAATGATATATTAAGAGTAAAATGAACACGCAGTATTGGAAAGTAACAACATAGTTGTAAAAGAGACATAGACGTAGTTCAGGATTTCTGCAAAAGTTCAATCCTTAAGAGGAGAGTAGAGAAGTAAATTTGGGATGTTGAGCTCTAGGCTAACTTTTATGTATAACAATTTTAACTATTTTATTCTCATTTCTGTTAGATCTCCTTTTAACATAAAGTTAAATAGAAAGCATCCAGGCCCAATGTGGTAGCATAGCAGCTAACGTCCCAATCTTGCATGCACCAGCATCCCATATAGGTGCCAGTTCTAATCCAAGCAGCCCTGCTTCCCATCCAGCTCCCTGTTTGTGGCCTGGGAAAGTGGTAAGAGGATGGCCCAAAGCCTTGGGACCCTGCGCCTGCGTGGGAGACTTGGAAGAAGCTCCTGGCTCCTTGCTTTGGGTCAGCTCAGTTCCAGCCTTTTCAGTCACTTGGGAGTTAATCATTGGACAGAAGATCTTCCTCTTTGTCTCTCTTCCTTTCTGTATGTCTGACTTTACAATTAAAAAAATAGAGGCTCCTCACATTTACTGTTTTACTCCCTAGTCCAGCAGCCTTTGTTGGATCAGGCTGATGCAAAGATCCTAGAACTCTGTGTCTTCATCTTGAACACTGGCAGCGTGAACCTCTGAGTATTATGGCCATTAGGAAGCTGGACCAGAGGTTAAGCAGCCTGGATTCAAACCAGTGCTCAATGTGCAATGAGGGTTTCACAAGCAGCAGAGAAACCAAGTGCAGAACTGCACTCCAAGGCAGCTATCAAAATATAAAACAGAAGCAATCATGAAAAGTCCAACAGAATATCAGAAACTAACAGAGGAAAATAGAATGTGGATAAAGTGCTTTGCATGAGCACACAAGAGAAAAAGTGACCTCCAAGTTTATGGCCTTGCTTACATCTCAAACTGGTGTGACTACACCAAGGTTTCTTATAAAATTATTCTTCATGCCACCTAAAAATGTAGTTATATGTTCTGAATGCTCATATAAGCAGTTTTTGTAAAGCATAAAAATGATACAGAATATAAAAAAACACTGGAGCAAAGGTAAGTTAGATGTCATATTTCACAAAGGAATAAAGGAGGACAAAAGGAAGTTACAATTAGCCTCAGAAATCCAGCAGTGAAAAATGAATGAGGCTCTGTGAATAAAGTGTCCTGTTATAAAAATAAAATTTTTTAAAAAATTCATATACTCCAAAATGGTGCGTGAAACTTTCATGAAAAAAGCTTCAAGGAAGTCAAGGCATTTCAATTTAAAGATATAAGACCAAAAAAAAAAAGTAATAATAAAAAAGACATCATTAAAGGTAATGCAGAAAAAAAATGATGACATGAAAACATTTGCCAACAAATTTTAAAGCACAAATGAAAGGATAATTCTCTAGAAATCTAAGATTTAGTGTTTGTACTCCAGAAAACGGATTTTAAAAACTGAATACATATTTTTTAAATTCCAACATAAAGGAATAGTAGCTTTCAGAGATTATATATAAATTCTACAAATGATTGAAGGAATAATCTCACCTCTATTGACTTACTCCAATTTATTGAAAAATACGAATGGCTTTCTTTTTTTTTTTTTGAGTCTTGCTCTGTCCTCTGTCTTTTGATGTTTAGCGTTCAGAGACTGAAAGCTATATTGGGAGGATCCCAGAAGAAACTGTGTGATTTGTTCCCGGACCAGATTCCCATATGCACCAGCAAGCACAGGGCCCAGCACAGTCCATCGCCCATTTTACTCCGTTTATTCCCCTCCGTGTAGGAAACCTGACACGGCCTGATTAGGTGGACCTATAAATGAAGGTTTGAAGAAAGGTGTTTCAGTCTTATGGGAAGCAATGTACAGGGCATGGATGTATGAAAATTATAGAGCTATTTCAGTACATTTGAGATAGAAATCCTGAGAAAGGAAGAGAGAAATAAGCTGAGGCAAGATGGCAGAGATGGCAGGAATCAGATCTTTTCGCACCTTTCATGAATATTGGGTTATGTTTTACAGATGGCAAAGAACACATTTCAAACTTGGGAATAATGTGTCTCTATTATTTTCAAGTGATCTCCATGATAACAACATAGAGACTGTTGGAAAGAAGGAAAGACGATTAATACATTTTATACTCAGGTGATTGAAACTAGAATTTGTTTTCATTTGATTTATCACTGGTCTTCACAATGCCAGATGCCTAGAATGCACTCAAAACCATTTCTAATGTCTGGGAAGACAGATGTGAGAAAGAAGAAAGGGGAGTTTTCAGGAAGTAAGACTCACTGTTTCCAGGACTCGATGGACCGTCTGTTGGATGCGGCAGCTGATATTCAAGGATGAATCAAACACATTAAGTTCTGGCTGAGTGATCGATGCTTCCATAATTTAGAGTAGAAATAAAACAGAAGCATCACTGGAGGTGTATAAAAGGGTTTGACAGACTGAACTTGGAGTTCCTCTGGGCTAGTCAGTGGAGGAAGACTCAGAAAAGTTGGAAATACGCCTCTGGAGGAAAGGAAAGAACTCTGAGCTAACCATATATATTTGCAAACATTCTGTAATTGCTTCAAGATCCCAGATCAGTAATTTTGGATGTTAGTAAAGATTCAATTCCCAGATGTAAAGTAAAAATGTCTGCCTTTTTGTTGTTGTTGTTGTTGTTGTTGTTATTCAGGGAAAATGCTCCCCGTTGCTCAATAGGGAAATGTCAGCACATTGGAGTTTTTATTGTTTTAAGGAGTTTTGTCTTACTTCCATACTTGTTGGTTTGAGATCTTAGAAAATTCAGCCAGTGTCAACCCTTCCCTTTCCCTACCGACATTCACACATCATACACACACACAAACACACACCAGTACAGAGAATGTTAATGAACATTCATCTTGAGAAGGCATCCAACAGCTTTACTTGGGGTTGACTCCTATTTGTTCAAAAATCGGGGAGTCTTACATCAAACTGGCTCAGTATGCTGTGGCTATGCTAGGAAAACAAGCACAACCAGTGTCAACCAAACTCCTCATTTCACATTTCCCACTAAACCTGTCCAGGACTTTCATAGCTTCCCTTCAGATGTGGCAGACTCTGTAGCTGAAGAATTCTATCAAATGTTTCAGCTTCCAATTGTTGTTTTGAATTAGAAATTGAAAATAAAAAGTAGATATATGAATATATAGATATGTAGATATATAGATATAGATATATAGATGTAACAGGTTGTGTCTGAAACACGTGGTTTTCTCATGTCACTTGGGTAGAAAAACAAGAGAATAGTGCATCAATTTGGAAACAAGCAGTTGCATAGTTTGACCATCCTGAGCGAGTGGCTGAATGAAAGAGCCTTCAAAAGATTTATGGAAATATTTACTATAACAGAAGAAACATTTCATAGATTTCAGAAGATTCAATACCAATACAAACATCTTCTAATCACATTTAGCACAAGTGTTTTGAAGCACCCTAACATGTTAGGCTACTCTTTCCACCGCTTTTGACTTTCATTTCATTTTCAAACATTGTGTAAACAACCGGGCTGTTACATGCCTCTCCATTTAATCAATATCATGATGTGAGGCTGGGCTTTTTTTCTGCACTTCAACCACTGAATTTGCTAATACAAAGTGTCTGATCCAGTCTCATGCTGTATGACTGAGGAACTTAGAAAAACTTTCAGGGCAACCCTCTTGCATTCTGCTTAGGCATTAAGCCAAATCTCAGTGAACTTTTATAAATCTAATTACTATAAAATTACTCACTAGTGAACTGTCAATCTGAATTCACAAAATGGAGTTAACTTATACTGACATTCACGTGGTTAAAAGTTTTTATCTTTATGCTAGCTTTTCCAAAAATGTAGGTATGTAACTTCTTTCCTTTTATTTTTTTTTCCCCTCAATATTAAGCAGCTGAAGTTTAAAAAAAAAAGCAAAGAAATATTTTAGCCTAACTATATACACACACGGGTGGGAAAATAAACATTTCTCACGATTGAACTAGAATTCACAGTCCAAATAAACAGAGATGTACAAAGTTCATTGAGAGTTCTTTGTCAATGAGCATCTGGAAGGTCAACATCTCAGCAGAACAACTATCATCTAAACATTTGCTGTTGCTGAACGATGTGCTCTGAGGACACCAAACCCTACTTGTGAACCTTACATAGGCTTACCAAGGCGTTAACTTGAAACTTAGCATCTAATCCAGTTTATGGGAAGAGAAAAGTTAGAACATGAACGCAGACTGATAATGCAGTGATGTGAAAAGTTAAGAAAATACTCTGCAATAAAACTAACAAATCTTTACAATTAGGGATGAAGATGAGTCAGGTGGCCACAAGAATGAGGCAAACAGTAAAAGATCCTCATTCTAGGTTTATTGCAGAAGTGAATTATCACAGCAAAATATAAGATGAAAAAGATGTAAATGATGTTCCTCCTACATTACAATCCCAGCTTAACTTTTGAGAAGAATCTGAAGCTACCTTAGGTCATTGACAGCATTCCAGGTATTTGATGATGAATTATCAGGATGAAAAGGGCAACATTCAGTACAGAGAGAGAGAGAGAGAGAGAGAGAGAGAGAGAGAGAGAGAGAGAAGTGATAGGATGATAGACAATTGCTATTTGTCTTTGGATTCTTGTTCACATTTCCAACAGAATATCATAGTAAGATATCAGATACAGCCAGAAAGACCTGTATCTTTCATCAAAACCCTATGTAAAATGAATGAGGAAGTTAATAACAAAATTCTGATGGAATATCTAAAATTTGAAGAGCTAAAACTCTTCGTTATACATAAATGGCAAAAAAGCCATTTGTGAAACCAGAGTGTAACATATTACAATAGCCTCATATTTGTCTCCCCTATAAGTAATCACTCGTCCTTGAACTGGCTGAAAGAGGGTATTATGAGAATACCTAGAAGTATATTGTTTTCTGGTCATAAAAGAGGTTGAACTTTCCTCTATAGCCCTGGAAAGCTATCCTAACAGATGAATCCATAGTCACTCTGCAAAGGTAGAGGATTAGTGTGAGACAAGATCAAAGAAACAACCTAAAACTCCTTTGCAATTTTTAGAAAATCCTGATTAAAACCCTAATGAGAATGCCATAAGAAAGCCCTAGGGTCATCATCGGAAGTTCCTTTGCTTAAATGTGAAGTTAGGTTCAAGGAATCTTGGCAAAACTAAACAACCCTCATTGTGGTGTGTCCCCTCTCATGGATCACTAAGGCAAGAAAGGAAGTTCACAAAAAAGGAAGCTCATAAGCCAATTATGATGCTACAGGTCAAAGCAAACTATTGGACCCATGAGCTTGGCGGACCTCAGAAAAACACAGTCACTTTGCTTTAGTAAATACTCCATCAAAAAGATTTTTTTTTCACCTTAAGGATTAAATTTGGCTTTGTTTTTGTACCTACATCCCCCCACACAGAAAATAAACTCTTCATTAGTTCTTTGAGAAAAATATTCCAAAGTTATATGGCTGGGAATTATACTGAACATCCAATCACTCTAAATTTTATTCTGATATAGAGCCCTTTTAAGTCAATTGTCAAATACGTTGAATGTTTTTTCTATTTAGCATTAACATGTGCTATTAACTGCAGAGAGCTCTCCAAATTTAGAAAAAAGGAAGCAATGAATCATAAATTCCTATTGGTTTGATATTACTTCCAACATAGGATTTTTACTTTCCAAAATTAAGGTTCTTTATTCCTCAATGCTTCTGGAAAATAAAATTAAATGATCATAATAATGTCTTAGTTTAGGTATCAGCTTTTCTCTTAAAATCCTCCCACTTGGTTCAACTTTTACTTAATCCTAACAAAAATTTTATGGTTCACGTGGTATTTCAGAAACAGGTATTATTAGCTCTGCAAACACATAAGAAAATTTTGAACTCCAGTTCTTCCAACTTGTACTTGAACATTAGTTTCCCAGATAAGCACTGGCTATTTATTCTTCTCTAATGTAAAGCTTTAAAACGCATTATTTTATCATACTCAGTAGTGACTCGGATGGATTTGTAGAGGTTGTTCTGATTTTGTCAGTCACAAACATCAGGTCACAATATCACATCTTTGAGTCTAAGCTTTCTGATTTTCTTTCAGTCATACGGCTAAGACAGCCACAAAATTACTAATAATTCAAGTCACTGCCCTCATTAATAAATCATGACATGTGACATTGACATTTTAAGTACAAATGTTATATATGGTATGTGTATGTGATGATTTAAGAGTCAGTATTTAACCTCTTTAATCCAATTAAATCTTCTAAAGCCTCCACACTACACCTTTCTAAACAATTAGAAAGCTTATTTTTCTTGATCAAGCTATTATAAAGTTAGAGGAAAGCTAAAATTAAAATGTTACAGATTTTATGATACAAATAGAGTTCCCCATCCTCAGAGATCTAAGTACTTTCCACTGTTCCATTGCATGCCAAGCAATGCCACCTACTAAAGTCATTGCTAATTCCCTGATCATGACTTTCCTAAAAATTCCTATGGCACAACGTAGCCATGTTTTCTGAAGTGACTGGCTTTTCTAAATAGATTCTCAGTCAGAATGTAAGCTCTTTGAGAGCAAAGATGAACATTACTGTTTTTATCAGAATTCCACACACACCACCACAACAGGGACAAGCCACAAGTTGACACTCATGGTGGTTATTTGAACTTGTGGCAAATGGAATTTGTTGACAGAAACAGAAAGGCTCACTTGATCAATGATACAACCTAAAAACTATCCATTTAGTAAAAATTCAGTCATGCAGAGTTGGGATTTGGAAATAGCCTTCAAACTGCAGAAGCTTTTTAAAATTTCTTTGTAAAGTAATAAAATCAATTTCCTTATCATAATGTGTGATTCAGATTTATTACTAATTCAGATGAGTCTTGAACTGAATAGTTGGTCTTGTTCAGTTTTTCATTTTTTTTCTAACAAATGCATACTCAAACCACAGAGAGGTGTCTGCTTTTTACAAAACATTCATCTAAACTGTCCTCTGCTCCTCATGGAGTTCAACATCTTGTAATTCTTACAGCGTTTATGGAGCATGCAATTGGCTGTTTTATGAAGAACTGAAAGCCGAGTTATCCTGTTCAAATAAAATCCTGAAAATCCTGAAACTCTTCATAGAGCTCTGTCACTGCTTCCCATTTCACTTGATATTTTTACGTTGTGGTGATTAGGTGACTTGAAAACTTCCTAATCAGCATACCAGGATGCTCAGTATACTGTCAGAGACATTATCATGCCTCTCTGATTTAAATTGTACACCCTGAGGGTAGAAACGAAGGTTTTGCTAGCCTGAATAAAATATAACTCAGACATCAAACAATATACAATGAAAGTAATGATGGCATTTTCTCAGCCCCTGCTAATATTTAAGATAACATCAATGATGCGAATTTTTAATGTTCACTTGTCCTGAAACATACTTTGTTCTTTCTTTTAAAATATTTGTGTGCATTTTTATTCAATTTGAGAAAAGAGTTGCAATATTTTTAAAGTTGGAAAACATTGGGATATATGACCTTTAGATGTATTGGTTTATTTGTCTTCCAAGTTGTTTGTGCTTTATAAAAATTGCTAAGGAAGGGCCCAGTGCAATGGCTCAGTGACTAAATCCTCACCTTGCAACAGCCCATATCCTATGTAGGCACCAATCCATGTCCCAGATGCCTCACGTCTCATCTAGCTCCCTGCGTGTGACTTGGGAACTCAGTAAAGGATGGCTCAAAGCCTTGTAACCCTGCACATAAATGGAAGACCCAGAAGAATATCCTGGCTCCTGACTTCAGTTCAGCTCAGCTCCATCCCCTGCAACCACTTGGGGAATGACCCAGTGGATGGAAGATCTTTCTCTCTTTTTCTCCTTCTCTCTATCAATCTGCCTTTTCAATAAAGTCATAATAATAATAATCTTTTTTTTAAGTGCTAGAGGGGAAAAAAACAAGTAAATGTGAATGTGGATCCAGGCCCCTGACAGTCTTTCTGTGTCTTGACCAACTGAAGAGTTATGTTGGGGGAAATGTTTCAGTTACTATTGGTATACATGTATAATAATTCAACCCCAAACATGCTTCTGCCCTAGCTCATAGACCCTCTGGGAATGGAATAGGGTACAGTGGCATGGGTCATCTTCATTTCATGCCTGATGCTACAAAGAACCCAAGGCTAGAGATTCAGCATAACCAAGGATGGAAATGATTTCAAGGTTCTTTCTCAATGTAGTGGTGTCTGGGAATAAACAGCTTCAAGATTGTAATGGGCTGCCAAACACACTGTAGTTATTTGTCTACCTGCCTTGTCTTCCTCATCATATGGCCATTTTATTTAGGGTTCCTGGATCTCTTATCTAAGCAATTCATGGCTCCAAGAAGCAGAGAACAAAATAACGGCCCATTTGATTTTTTTTTCAAACAACTCTTAGAATTTACTCAGCATCGCGTCTGTGTTCTACGAGCTGTAGACTTAAGGAGAGAGCTGTTGTACTTCTTTAAATAGGAATGGCAAGCTCACACGGAGTGCCACTGACATATGGTTATGGCTGTTTGGAGGACAGAAAATTTGTTTTTCAGTCTTTTACCTCTGTCTCTTTTCTCTGCATGAGAAGGATTTGCTTAATGAGGGTCTCGCCTGAATGACTGTCTTCTTGTCTCCCCTACCAATTATCGCTTGCTACATTTAGTGCTCAACAAATGTTTATTGAACCTGAACTTGACATAATATCATTAGTGTTTTCAGTGAGTCCAAGAAAACTTCTATTTAATGTCATCAGACTGGACAATTTTTGTGACATTATGAAAATGATAGTGATTATTAATGTTCCAGACATTTCAATTGTGGGCATTTTTTTGTACAGCCGGTGTGTTTTAACATGCCAAAAGGCGCTATGGTTAGCAACAGGCCACCCATGAGACATGCTTCTTGGCCACCATCTACAAAAATGTGTTCTTCAACAAGTTATTAAAATTCACTGAATTTCAGTTTCCTCACCGATAAAATGAGAAATCACAGATAATTTGAAGGAATAGAAATGGATGCCTTGGCAGACCTTAGAAAAACATGTCAAGGACCAGAGGAAAGTGGAGCACGATAAAGATCAATTAGAGATGCATTTAGGTTATCATTTTATAATTTATCTGTCATAAATATATTGACTGTGCCATCTTAGCAGGTATAGAATCAGTGAAAGACCAATATAAATATTCTATTAAGTACATTAGCATCTACCCACTTTGCCAGAACAGAGACAAGGAAGGCAGCAAGTAGTGAAAAACAAACAAAAAAAAACAAACACATAGACATTTAGTTCTAGACTTTGGCTGAGATTCCACTGAGTCTCCTAAGCTATATAACTGTCATTATCCAATTATCTTACATACGTCCTCTACCATGATATGTGTGTTGATTTTTAGAAGTACACTGGAGGGTTACTTCTCTTTGGAGTAAAATGTGACATTTGTCTTGCAATTTGTTTTTATAAAATTTTGAGATGGATGTAAGCAATTGTTTATCAATAAGTGGATTGGAATCTCTGATTCTTTATTTTGAATCAATCCTTTTCAGGTCACAGAAACATTTTTCACCTGTACGTGGAAAATCCAGAAACTTGTTGTAACTGACAAAAAAAAAATCCACACACACACAAAACCCTTTATTCCATCCCAATCACATTCAAATGCAGCTGGCTTTGATGATTGTACTCCTACTAGTATTAAAAAAAAAATCATACTCACTCAGAACTCCAAATGAGTCCTTTTGGTGCCCATTAGAAAGCACCAGAACAGCATGAAATCATCACCTAATGAAAGGAAAAAAGGATTCTGAAACTTAGGCTTATTGTTGAACTGTCTCAGGTGTGTGTGTCTTTAAAAAGGCAAGCATTTGCTCAAGAGAAATTACAAGTGGCCACTTTCCAAAGAACTGTTTGCACATATATAGACCCACACAAACAGCAGACGGCAGACTGCACTTGCTTCCGATGAAGAACTGGGTGTGGCCTTGCTGTGCGTTTCCCTCTCTGTGCAACAGCCTATCAGTCTACATAATGTGTGTCTGGCTGAAACCTCCAATGCGCAAATTGACACTAACTTATCAATCAATAACTTAACTAATCTGCTTCAGTCAGCAGAAAAACAAAGTTGAATGCTGCACATGAATTAAGAACATATCCAAAAAGAATCAGTGTGTACTCTCTTTTGCCATAGCAATTACAGTTCAAAACACCACTTCCTGTTTCCATCTCAAACCCCACCAACCTTTCAGTGTTAGCAGTCCCCTGACACATCAGTATCTGATCTTTGTTCCTGTTTTCCATAGTTTTGTGCCACATATGTAGTCTATTTATTAAGACAACTTTCAACTTTATTTTATTTGAAATGCAGTGAGGAGGAGACTTCCATCCCCCTAAATGGCCACAATGGCCACAGCTGTGTTAGGCTGAAGCCAGAAGCCCACAGTTCCCTCCTGGTCTCCCACAGGGGTGCAGAGGCCCATACCCTTGAGCCACCCTCCAATGCTTTCCCATGAGCATCACCAGAGTTGGATTGAAAGTGGAATAGGCTGGATTCTAACAGGTGCCCATACAGGAAGCCGGCATTACAGGTAGAGGCTTGAACTTCTATACCACAGCATCAGCCCTGAAGAAAACTTTTTTTTTAGGTTGAATGTATTGCAGATCCCACTTCTCCTTTCTCTGCCTTCCACAATCCATGCTAACAGAAAAACACAATCTAAAGGAGAGACAGGATTCAAACCCAGGCACTCTAAAATGAGATATGGGCATCCCATACAGTATCCCAACCACTGCCCCAAAGTCTTGCTTCCAAAAATTGACTTTTTGATCATCTGGTTAGCTGCTCAATCATTAGCAGTTCATCTAACTATATCCTAGAGCGCATCAGAAAAATATGGAAAAGAGAGTTTCTGATGTTGCAATATGTAATCCAGTTTTCTGGCTGAATCTCTTCCTTTTACCTGTGACCTCGGAGACAGAGACTTCCCCTCTTCTGCTCATTTTAAGTTAAGAGGTGAATCAAGGCAAAGTGTCCTTACTATTCCCAAATTCTACTTCATCACTCCTCCTCTAGATCACCATGCACCCGACTGAAAGGAAGAATGAAGATGTTCTCAAATTTTTCAGCAAGAATGCTAAGCCTGCTGAGCTGGGTGAAGGGAAGACTACACCCTTAGACTTCTCAGTAAACTCTGCTGCACACCACAAGATCCAGCCCAGGTGTTATTCCACATGTGCCACTCCCCCCCCCCCCCATTCGGCAATTCCTTCCTCTCTTTCCCCTGTAACCTACCTGCCCTACAGTCATGTCAGTTTTCATGCACCTCACTCTCCTAAAGGACACAGAGACTTGGGTTAGGCAAAGATGTCTTGCAGATGCCCAGAGCTGCTCCCTCCTAGCTCCAGCAATGATCTCTGGATTGAGTGAGAGGGAAGAAACATGGTGATGTCATTCATTCAGGTCACGAGTGATCCTCCTGCAAAGCCTCTGAAATCAAGTACAGCTTGATCCCATGGAGACTGACTTCCTCTAAAGAATATATGAAGGCCCGGTGTTTTTTCTCTTAATGACGAATCTTGAACTTATTTCTTGTGAAACAGAACATTGTCCTCGTTATACACCTAGCCAACCTGATTTGTGTTTCAGAATGCTTCCAGGTCTAATAAATATTTTTTTCTAAACCATCCAGATGAGCGATATAAGCTCAGAACAATTATCTATGGCCTACCAGATGTCATGCATCTCCTAGGAAAGTGAGGAAGGAAAAGTAGGGGAGAATACCAATACCTGTAGGAGTAACTCGAACTCTTTTCAGATCCTACTGAGCACAAAGAAGAGGTGATATTTGAAGGTCAGTTGCAGCTCTGCAGTTCAATTCTTGTGCTTTTGCTTCTCCATAGGACTCCTACTTCTGCTAAATTATGAAAATTTCATTAAAATTTCATTACTCAGATCATCAGACCCATCACCAAACACACAGGAATTGTAGAAGCACTTACTTTTGAACATGGTCTGTCAATGAAACATTAAAGGAGGACTTCTGAAGATACATCCATATACTCCTATATAGATGAAAGATGCAGGCAATAGGCAGGTATAAATGGTTATAGATGTTGATAGACGATAAGGACATAGATATCCTAATCTTTCATAAAATCAATCAAAGTAATAAACCACTAGCCCAAATGATAAAAAAGAAGAAAGACACATATCAATAAAATCATAAATAAAAAGGAAATATAAAAAACAGACACCTCAGACATACATAGAATAATCAGTAATTATTACAAGCAACTATATGCCAACACATCAGAAGGCCTGAAACAATTGAGTAGATTTCTGGACACATACAGTTTATCAAAATTGAATCATGAGATACTTAAAAATCCCAATAGACCTGTAGTGAGAACGAATACTGAATCAGTAATAAAACCTTCCCATTGAAGCAAATCCAAGGACCTAATGGCTTCAATGTTGAATTTTACCCAATGTTTTGAGAAAAACTTATCCCTATCCTCCACAAGCTATTCAAAACAATATAAAGACAGGGGCCTGGTGCGGTAGCCTAGCAGCTGAAGTCCTCACCTTGCATGCGCCGGGATCCTATAAGGGTGTCACTTCCCATCCAGCTACCTGCCTGTGGCCTGGGAAAGCAGTTTAGATTGGCCCAAAGCTTTGGGACCCTGCACCCACGTGGGAGACCTGGAGGAAGTTCCTGACTCCTGGCTCCTGGCTTCAGTTCAGTGCAGCACCAGTCATTGCAGTCACTTGGGGAGTGAATCATCGGATGGAAGATCTTCCTCTCTGTCTCTCCTCCTCTCTGCATATGTGACTTTGCAATAAAAATAAATAAAAAAAACAATGGAAAGAGAGGTAATCTTTCCAAATTCCTTCTATGAACCAAAGTAACCTTAATACCAAAGTCATATAGACATGACAGAGAATGAGAATTACAGATTGAAATCCTCGATGAACACAGATGCAAAAATCCTAAACAAAATACTAGCCAACAGAATCCAACAATACATCAGACAGATTATTCATCTGCACCAGGTGGGATTTGTCCCTGGAATGCAGAATGGTTTAACATATGCAAATCAACTAAAGTGATATCCCACATCAACAAAGTGAAGAATAAGAGCTATAGGATGGTCTCAATAGACACAGAATAAAATTCAACACCACTTTGGCAAGACAGGCTTGGAAGAAACATTCTACAACACAATCAAAACAATATATGAAAAACTCAAAGCCAGTATCATACTGAATTGTGGAAGACCAGAGGGTTTCCCACTATAAGATGGTACTAGACAAGGGTGCCCACTTCCACTACTGGTACTAAGCATAGTATTGGAAGTCCTCACTAGAGCTATTAGACAGGAAAAGGAAATTAAAGAAATTCAATTTGGAGATGGAAAATTAAAATTACTTCTGTTGATAGATGACAAGTTTCTATTCATAGAAGAACCAAAAGACTCAATCAAGAGACTATTGCAACACGTAAGAGTTTGGCAAGGTATCAGGTTGTAAAATCAATGAACATAGATGCCCTAAGTAAACCCAAACAAGTTCATGGCTGAGAAATTTTAAGTACAGTCCCTTTCAAAATAACAGAGAAGAATCTAACCAAACACATGAAAGACCTCCATGATGAAAATTACAAAACATTAAAAAAAAGGAAGAGATACTATTGGATGGAGAAGTTTCACATGTTCTTGGATCAGTAGAATCAACATCATCAAAATGTCCATTTTACCAAAAGCAATATACAGATTCAACATGATTCCAACAAAAAATTCCAACAATATTCATCTCAGAGCTGGAAAAGAATATACAAAAACTAATCTGGAGGCACAATAGAATACAGATAGCTGAAGCTATCCTGAAGAATAAAAATAAAGCTGAGGAATCACCATTCCAGACCTCCAGACACACTACAGGCAGTGGTCATCAAAAACAATCTGGAACTAATACAGAAACAGAGAAGATTACCAATGGAATAGAATAGAAACTCCCAGGAGGAATACCATACATGTAAAGCCAAATAATCCTCAACAACAAAAAGGAGCGAAGTCCAGGGAAAAATCGGTCTCTTCACCAAATGATGTTGCAGAGAAGCAAGACCCCGACCTTTCACCTTATACAAAAATAAGTTCTAAGTGGATCAAAAACCTAAATATATACCAAGAAAGTATTAAATTATTTTAAAAAAAAACATAGAGGACATGGTGCAAGATATTGCAATTGGGAAAGACTTCTTAGAAAAGTCACCAAAATCACGGACAGTCAATGCCAAAAGAAACAAAGGAGGCAACAACACACTAAGAACCTTCTGTACAGCAAAGGGAATGCTCAACAAAGTGAAGAAGCAACTAACGAAATCGTAGAAATTCTTTGCACACTACACAACAGGTAGGGCATGAATATCCAGGACTTACAAAAAGCTTCAAGACTCAATGACAGCAAAACAAAAATCCTACCAAGAAATGGGTGAAGCAGACATTTTTCTTAAGAACAAATTCAAATGGCTAACAGACGTACAAATAAATGCTCAAGCTCCCTAGCTATTAGGGAACTACAAATAAAAATCACATTGAGGTTCTACCTAACTTCAGCAAGATCGACTTGGTGGCAAGGACCCTCCTTCACTGCCAGTGGGAATCTAGATTAGTACAACCACTATGGAAGCCAGGGTGTAGAATGCTGAGACAATTAAAAATCAATTTAGCATATAACCTAGCTATCCCACTCCTGGGAATATAAAGGAAATGAAATGAAATCTTTATACAAGGAAAATATGCATTTCTATATTTATACCAGCACATTCTATAATAGCAAAGTCATGAAAATAATCCAGGTCCAGATGCCCATCATAGGAGGACTGTATAAAGAAATGTGAAACATCTACTTTAGGTAATACTACATGACCATTAAAAGGAATGAAGTTCTATCCTTTACAACGAAATAGTCCCAACTGAAGACCATTATGCTCAGTGAAATGATCCAATCCCAAAACGACAAATACCATATGTTCTTTCTGATTTAGGTCAACATTCATGCAAAATGCAAACCAAATTTTACATTGGTAAACAAGGACACACACATATACACACTTATACATACATATATGTATATATACACACACACACACACACACATATATATATATATATTCTCACAGATAAACTATGTGGTGGAAGCTAGTGTACTAGGATTTAAAGATAAATGCAGTATGCATCTCTAGTCCTGAATAAAATAGGACTTCAAAGGAACTGATACATATACCTTGGGAATTTGATACCAGATTTTCTGGCATTGCCTATACCCACAGTGCCATGATACACTTAAATAACAGAAGCTTAAACTTGCAACTGTTACTAAAAGGCTATACTACTATAATAATATGGGGAGCATAGTAGGAGGGAAAAATGAAAAGGGAGGAAGGGAAAAAGAAAGGGGGAAATCATTTTACCTACAGAACTACATCATGAAAAACAACAATAATGATAGACAAAACTTTTGAAAAAGACCAAAAAAAAAAGCAAGTAAGATTTTTAAAAAGACATTACCAATCTAATCAGGTATAATTAAGTACATGATAATATAATCATAGAGTCTGCATGAATTTTTAATATAAGTTCCCTTGTGCTAAGATGGGTTGGGCATGCAGGTGTAAGTCAGGAAGAGAGAGTGAGGCAGGGACCTGCTCTTTCTTTAGTCCTTCCTACTCGTGCAAGTGGCCTCTACTCTCTCAAGCAGCTTCATATTTGCTCTCTAGGCTGAACATTCTGGGAGGTTCTAAGGAGCCTACACTAGTTCCTCTTCCAAGCACAGAGCTCATCACTACAGGCCATTCCCCTGGCTCACTCCAAAAGTCAGCTTTTGTGAAGTTTTCTGTGGTTTTGCAATGTGAAGTGACTTCATGAGCATTTGAAGATTAACTGGATTTTCTACATTAAGACTAGAATCAATGGAAACATTGAATAATGGGTCTTTTTGAGTGGAAGGTTACAAATGGTGTTTGCTAAACTTTTGAAATCACTCTTGCACAAATATTCATTTGATAATGTGAAAATTGGTGTTAAGAGGTAATAATTTGGGCCCTGCGGCGTGACCTAGCGGCTAAAGTCCTCGCCTTGAACGCCCCAGGATCCCATATGGGCACCGGTTCTAATCCCGGAAGCTCCACTTCCCATCCAGCTCCCTGCTTGTGGCCTGGCAAAGCAGTCGAGGACGGCCCAAAGCTTTGGGACCCTGCACCCATGTGGGAGACCCGGAAGAGGTTCCTGGTTCCCAGCTTCGGATAGGCACAGCACCGGCCGTTGCGCCTCTCTTGGGGAGTGAATCATCGGATGGAAGATCTTCCTCTCTGTCTCTCCTCCTCTCTGTATATCCGGCTTTCCAATAATCATAAACAAAATTTTCTTTAAAAAAGGTAATAATTTCACTGTTAGCTCTTTCCAAGACACCGAGACGCAGCGAGTTACACAAGAAGTTTTTATTGGAGCAGTAAACAACAGCCACTGGAAAGTAACAGAGGCAGAGAGGCCAACCAGAGGATTGTGCTTTTGATGATGAAAAGGGGCAGGCATTGAGGGAAAGGGCTGACGGGAGTAAGGGCCCCAGGAGCTGGGTATATGGGGTCATCAGCTGCGGGGCTCTCAGCAGGGATGCGAGGGCACTGGTAGATGTAGGATCCAACAGGACATCGATGGATACAGAATGGCGAGTGCTAAACTACAGCAAGCCTTAAAGAAACCCGCAGAAGTCACAACGTCTTCACAGTCTCCGGGTTTGAGTCACTCCTCACATCCACAAATCTAAATGTTTGAAGTTATATTGTATAAAATCTCTGACTTAGATCAAAGAGATCCATGAGGGTTTCACGATAAACTGGCTTTTTTTTTTTTTTAATTTAGGACAGTCTTTCATGTTTCTATTACAGAGTAAACAGTAAATAAGGCACATTTTTCCTTAGTCATAAGTTTATGGCTAATTCTTTTTTAGTATATTGAAAACGCAAATCTGACTCTTAGTTACGAGATTTTATTGAGTCTGGACAATTGAGAAGAGATTAAAATCAACCTGATGCACTGAGCTAAAATTCACTTTACACTTATCAAAATCCTCATTATTTTCAAATCATCATTTCTGAAAATAAACAAGAATAGAAAACAAATAGTTAGTTGCTAACCATATATTACGAGCCAGGTTACTTGTTAGATCTGCGAACATATTATTTTCTTTGATTTTACCAACACCTTTATGAGATAGGTATTAGTTTTATTTTATAGCTGGATTCTTAGGAAGATTAATTTTACTAAGGTCACATAAACAGTTAAATAATAAGGACAAGATTCCAAACTGATCGCTCTGATTTCAGTCTGTCCCAGAAACTAAATGAAAGTAAATACTTATAAATAGTCATCTATTTTGAGATTAGTATAAATATGAGATAGAGGCAATTTAATGTATTTTTGCCTTAATGATATCCTTAGCTCTTTGGAGGGAATATTTGATATCCTTATTAGCCTTTTCATTTTCACCATCTTTATAGCACTGTTTGGGGTACTTTAAATGAACTAACACTCATTATGCTCACAGCAACACCATGAGATAAGCACTACATTTTTTCAATGTTTAAGGAGAAATTATGAGATTGCCAAAGCCCCAAGATGGCTTTCAGATTAATGGATCAGAAAACTAGAACAGCTGGAAAAATGTGTCTGCAAAACAAATTTTATGGTAGATACTGCCAGGATTAGCATCAGCTACAAGGTTAACTGGGCCCTGCTTAGCTTCAAGCATGCGGAAGTCCAACAGCTCAAGCATAAGCTAGCAAACTGTGTTCCCGGGGAAGTTGATCACGAAAATATCACACACACTGAAGAAAGAGAAATAAGCTGTAACCACAGCTTCATTGCTTTTTCTTATTGACCATAAAATTTCTTGGTAGATGTCAGCAGTATTTAACTTATTTAGCATCTTATATTCTCTTCCAAAACAAATTAGCCTTCAAAGATGACCATGCCTATTGCTCTGTTAAAACTTGCAAATGTTTTGAAATACAATAATGTTACTTTTTTCTTAATCCTGGAGAAAATTCAAGGACTTCGTCTCTCATTTTAATTATTTAAACCTGTGAAGTGCATCCATCCTTCTAATAAATGTATTCACAGGTTTTAATTTAGATGGAAATAAAATCACAGTTTATAAATATTCTAAACATTATTTGGAAAATCAAACTTTCATATTTAGAAAAATGGTTTACCCTTTTCCATATCTTTTAAAGGTGGTTTTATTAAATAAATTACAAATTAATCAGTTTTTCCTTTTGCTAACAAAGAAATGGCTTGATTATTAAAGTATCTGTTGACTATTCAATAAATTTAGAAACACCAATATATGGATCAGTGATATTTCTTACAGGCATAGCTGTTTTAATGTCATATTGAGAAAATATTTTGTTATTGAAAATAGCAAATATTAAGAGTAACAATAATTAAATTTAGTGACTTACAGAATTTTAGAGATTTCAATAAATTCCATAAAATACATACATATATGTATTTTTCTGTTACCAGAACATACAAGAACTAGAAGGAAACAAGTGTTAACATATAATATACTGCAGAGATGAATTATTTATAAAGCAACTTATTGAAAGATGAAGAACATAAATTTAAAAGGGGAAAAGCGCACATGGGGGACCCAGCGGAAGCTCCTGGATCCCCGTCTTGGATCAGCTCAACCTGAGCCAACGTGGCCATTGTTGAAATAGACCAGCTGATGGAAGATTTTTCTCTCTTCTCTTCTTCTCTCTGTAAATGTATCCTTCAACTAAAAATAAATAAATCTAAATGATAATAACAAAATCCAAAACATCACTGATCAACATAAAGACTTCAGAAAATCAATGAAGCAAAAACTTGATTTGTTGAAAAGATAAACCAAACTGATAAAGCTTATCTGAACTATCTATGAAAACAAGGAAGGAAGTTCAAAACAGAATCAGAGATGAAATGGAGACATGACAACTGAAACCATAAAAATACAAAGGATGCTAGGGATGATTATGAACAACTATAGATCTACAAATTTGATTATATAAATCAAAGGATGAATTTTTGCCAAGGTTAAATCATGATAAAGCAGAATATCTGAGGGGTTCAAAATCAAGTAACAAGATTAAATCAATAATAAGAAAACCTAGGATTAGAAGGCCTCACTAATGCGTTCTACCAAATGGTTGAGCAACAATCAGCCTCAATTCTCTTTATATTATGGTTAAAAATTGAGGAAGGGGGAATTCACCATACTCATATTCTGAGATCATTATTACCTTGATAGCAAAATCACTCAAGAACACACAAAGAAATCTACAGATCAGTTCCCTGAATTAGCCACAAGCTGCTGGACAGAAGATCCCAGCAGCACATTCAGGTGATCATCTGCTATGATAAAGCAGGTTCATCCAAGGGATGCAGGGATAAGTCAACATATAAATCAATAAATGTGATACACACCATTAACAAAACGAAAATCAAAGCCCATGATAATTTCCGTAGATGTAGACAAATGACAGGATACTGCTAAGTCCATGCTGCACCAAGGAGAGAGCATCTAAATCAGAAATGAAATTGTTAGGTCTATCAAATAATGTATTATCTAAATAAAATCTCAAAGACTACATAAAAAAAAAACTATTACCACTAGTGAACAAATTGAGAAAAGTTGTAGGACACAAAGTTAATATGCAAAAATCAGTAGCATTTTCATATAATAAAGGTGAATCAGCTGAAAAAGAATTCAAGAAAGCAATCCTATTTTCAATTTTACAAAAATTAAATATCTAGGAATAAATTAAACCAAAGAAACAAAATATTGATATAATGAGAATTATAAATTACTGATTAACGTGTAAGTTACTGAAGAGGACAAAATAAAATGAACAGACATCCTATGTTTATGGATTCCAAGAACCAATATCATTAAAATGTACATTCTACCCGAAATATTTAATGATTCAGTGTAATGTAAAAATTCCAATTACTTTTTTCACAGAACCAGAAAAACACTTGTAAAATTTAAATGGAACTGCAAAAAGACCTTGAATATCAAAAGCAATTGTAAAGGTAGACAAAGGAAAGCTGCATTACACTAAATACATAGAATATGTTACAAATCCATAGTGACTAAAGCAGTCTGGTATTGGCATAGAAACGGATCTACAGATAAATGAAGAACAGTCCCTGAAAGTAAACCCATGTAACTGCTTCTGACTGAATTTTCCATTTTCCTCTCGGGTAGGAGCATTTTATTCAGAGTTGCGTCTGTTTAGTTTTCCAAATAACCATTCACTTGGTAAGTGGTCCCCTGAGTCCGAGGAAAGAATTTATGACCTTCATCTCTGCATCTAAGAATGAAAGCTAATCAATGTCAAGAATATTATGCTTAAAAGAATCTTAATGTTCCTTTTTCTTTTTTATTGCAATTTTTGGTTACAATTTCCAAAGCTGGTCAAAGTTCAAAGTGTCTAAGAAATTAAATTTCTATTTGTGTTAAACATTTTCTTTTTTTTTATTTTATTTTTAATTACAAAGTCAGATATACTGAGAGGAGGAGAGACAGAGAGGAAGTGGAGCTGCCGGGATTAGAACCAGCGGCCATATGGGATCAAGGCGAAGACCTTAGCCACTAGGCCACACCACCAAGCCCAATGTTAAATATTTTCAAAATATGTGGTCCAATAGAAGATAATTTCTACCCACACATCATCGTTATTTATCAACTAAGCCTAAAAGAATGTGTTCAGTGCCTGAACAGGCTTTAAAGAGTAAGATGTAACACAATCCTCAGATAAACTCATAAATATTTTTGAATTGGGAAATAAATTTAAAATCCTGTCTGAATAGCAATAAAAAACAAGATAACATTTCAATATATGTGTCTAATCTTTTATGCAGTTATCTAACTGTTTTCACAAAACACATCTGTAAAACAGCTTTTCAAAAGGTACAGCACAATGATTATAAACATGGAATTGTAGAAAAGATAGTAACATAAAATAGAAGTCTTATCATTTATTATGACACTATAGAATGTCTCTGTGTTTCATAGTTATACTCACATACAATATGAACGTATGTTAAAAGTCCTTGAAAACGAAATTAAAGATAAGTTTATCATGGTGTTAAAATTTTTGGAATGCATGCATAGCATATTTTCAAATAAGCTTTGGAAGTTTGCTACATTCCATACATTACGCATATGTTTTAAATTGTTTCGATAGTGATAAAATAAATTTAATTTCCATTTTTCTATCAACTTGTAGAACTCTTCTTAAGATTGAAGGTCAAATCCGATTTCAAGTCCTTTCCACCATACCACTCACTATGGCATCATATTGATAGAACAAACCAGAATGCCTAACTGCTTGAAGTTTACTACCAATCTCTCCATCTGAATATGTTTTCATTGCCTTTAGTGCTTGATTCAAAATGACACTGAGAAACTCCATCATTCCTGAAGTGAAAAAAGGAAATACAAAAAGCATGTACCAACCATTTATGGTAAAAAAAAAAAAGTTAAAAATAGACATTTGAAGTACAAATGGTGTACTTCAGTGTTGTTTGAAGGAATTATCTGTATGTTTACACATACGCGCTTGCTTAATTTATTCAGAGAATTTTTCTGCCTGACAATAAGACAAAGCATGCACCGTGTAGTAGCACAGCACCCAGCACAAACAAGGCAATGTTACTTCAGCCTCTATTTTACGTAAAGTGAATAATTTAATTTTCCTGATATGTTTGTCATAAAGGAAAGTTAAAAGGCAATAACCACATCTCCAGGGTACTGTAGGAGTCTACAACTGTACAAGCCACTAAAGAAATGGGCACGGGAAATGGACAGATATTTCACAAAACAATCCCAAATGGCAAATAAACATATGAAAAAATGCTCAAGTTCCCTGACAATAAGGGAAATCCAAATTAAAACATCAATGAGGTACCACCTTACACCAGTAAGAGTGGCCCACATGAAAAAAAACAGCACCAACAACACTTGTTGGCGAGGTTGCGGGGAAAAGGGAACCCTACTCCACTGCTGGTGGGGCTGCAGGTTGGTACAGCCTCTGTGGAAATCAGTATGGAGAACATTCAAACAACTGAAAATCAACCTACCGTATGATCCAGCAATAGCACTCCTAGGAATATATCCAGAACACCTGTTTCATGAGAAACCAACATGCACCCCTATGTTCATAGCAGCACAACCAGTAATTGCAAAAACATGGAAGCAACCAAAATGCCCATCAGCAGAAGATTGAATAAGAAAGCTATGGATCATCTACTCCATGGAATACTACTCAGCTATTAAAAAAAACAAAATGCAGTTCTTCGTGGCCAAATGGGTCCAACTGGAAACCATAATGCTAAGGGAAATGAGCCAATCCCAAAAGGTTAGATACCACATGTTTGCCTTAATTTAAGATGATATGATGTTATGTACAACATGTTATTTTATGTATGTTACGTGTGTTGCAACAAAGTGATACAGAGAAGTTGAGCATCTTCAGACTTCTGCTGTTTTCTTCTGCCATCCACATGTTGGGATTCCTGTATAACGCATCTGTTACATCTCAGAAGTAACAGCTCTCTGAAGTATCTATGTATGTGGGGCTATAAAATGACCTTAAAACTAAATGAGATACTTTCAACAGAGCTAGATGTTAATACAGTTTAGATAAAAGAAAAGAGGCCTTCTACAGTAACCACCATCTTACTCAGTGCTTACGCTGAAAGCTAGAACACTTCAAAATGCAAACATCCATTCAGACCTAGGCAATTTCCTGAGCAAATTTACCATGGTCTTCCATCATATACAAAGGTCAGAAAAATAAAGACTTAAAATGTGAATGTTTTTATTCAATTAAGATACCATTTGACCACAACTGCTATGTCTGCATGAGAAAATTAAAGAAATAAATCAAGATTCTTTCTCTTAATGGTTGTTTTCATTGACCAGCACTTGGCAACATGACTCAAGACCCAGATTGAATTTCACTTTGGGGCAACTTCATTTATCATGAGCCCAAACACAAGTACTGCTGCCATTTGGTTTTAACAAAAAAAAGAAGTAGCTAGCCCAACGTAAGCTATTTTGTTTTAACATACAAAGGGGGAATAATACTAGTATGCTATTTTTTTAATTGGCAATAAAATATTTGACAGGTTGATACTACAGGTAATTAAAAAATAGCATGTTTCAAAGTATACACTAATTAATTAAATACCATTATTTCAGCATACAATGCTAGTTACTCTTATATACCAAATCCATGCTGGTAATGAAAATGGAAAAAAAATAGCTAAAATATTGGAATAAAATTCCATTATTTTTTGAAGATGTATTTGTTTTTATTTGAAAGGAAGAGTTGCAAAGAGGAGGACAGAAAGAGAGAGAGAGAGAGAGAGAGAGAGAGATCATACATCTGCTAGTTCATTTCCCAAATGGCTGCAACAAATGAAGCTGATTGGATCCCTAGCCAGGAGCTTCTCACTGTTTTTCCACTTTAGTGCAGGGGACAAGGACCTCAGCCATCATCCACTACTTCCCCAGGGCATTAAAAGGGAACTGGATCAGAAGTGGAGCAGTCAGGATGCCCAATGTCCTTATGGGAGACCAACGCCCATAACCTGGTAGACCATTGTGCCGACCCTCTAACTCATTGTTGTTCATTCCACCTTGAAACTTGGCATTTTGCAGTTACTCATTCTTCACCAATACCAGACAATCACTTACTCTAATTTGATTAGCCAATATTCTGTCTTAAACATTGTGCTGGGCGCTAGAAATATTAAAATGAACAAGACAAAATTATGTCCTCATAATATACCATACAAACTCTTGAGAAGGTGGAAGT
The DNA here is from genome assembly GCF_030435755.1 of Ochotona princeps. NCBI lineage: Eukaryota > Metazoa > Chordata > Mammalia > Lagomorpha > Ochotonidae > Ochotona > Ochotona princeps. The sequence goes on from NC_080834.1 coordinate 8,634,690, forward strand.
AAACTCGACCCTAACATCAACAATACTACAGGTGGCTCATGGGAGTGAAATATCTTAACTATGCAATGGAACATTTTGGGTGTGACCTTATTGCCTGGTGTGGCTCAGAGCATCTCTGATAAAGTCAGATGTGTCTCTGAAGGGGGCCATAGACTCCACAAGGCTTGCATTGATAACTGAAGGCTTGCATTTTGGGTGCAGAACTGCCAGTTACCACACAACTGGAAAAATGATGTCTACTTTCAAGACTCAATGTGTATCAAAATCAAGCAAACATAATACTTGTTTTTAGTGGGCCAACTGTAACAGTGTTACTAGACAATATACAAAAAATGCATTTCAAGAAAATGGGGTTGATTGTAAACTGATACACAAATGTTGTTTGTTGTGGTTTGTTGTTATTAATGAATCCTTTGGGTCAAATAAACCCTTTAAAATAAAGCAAGCCATTTTCAAGGGGAAAAAGCCATAAATCTCACAAACCAGAACTTCCTGCTTGCCTTCCCATGAGAAAACTATATGAGAACAATTTTAACTTATCCTTGACCATGTGGAATCTCAGAGGCCTGATCCAATTCAAAATGTGGAAATTAGAAAAATCTTGCTCCTTGAACTTTTGGTCAAGACTTAGGATGAAATTTTTAATCTCTTTGAGTCTCTAGCTCTATACCTGGAGAAAGGGAATCAAAATACTCTAGAAAACTAAAGATTTGCAGGGACACCAAAGGAAAAGATGTGTACAGCAGGCGACCCCAGGCTGGGTTCAACATAGTTACTCTTGAAATGTTAATTTGTTCCACCCCCAAACAATAAGTGTTCTAAAATTATCACTTACTCTAATTTGATTAGCCAATTATTCTGTACTATTGATGAGTTGCACAAGTCAACTCAATCAGCATTTGCATTTTGACACTTTTATTTCTAATTATGTGTAATTTGCTCCCTGTTAAAGGAATTTCAAGCATCCGCAAGCAAATCAGCAGTGAGTAGGCAGACACAGAAGGCCTTCTGGAAAGCTGCTTAGAAGCCATGCTACTTTATTTCTTTACAGCCATTCCCAGGACAATGGCTAGGGATGGAGCTACCAGGAAGGATCTCATATGTTTTTTGGACAATAATTTACAGAATACGCTCTTAGAAATGAACCTGGAACTACACAGAATCTGTCATTCCATTAATGGCACATGAAAGTGAGAATCGTGTTGTAGAAATTATGTATTCGTTGTGATCTTGAGAATCAAATGTACTAATGAATTTCTTTTAAGACTATGTAATCATAGCTTAGGAGTGAATCTAGTGAAAATGACTTTCTGGAAACCTAAGCTATCTATCCAGACTGTCCCATAGCCTCATCTCATCCCAGCCTCTGCTTTCTTTTCTTGCCTCAAGACACTGAGTTGATCTCCTTTTGTATTTTAGTATATCATACACCATCTTCTTGTTTTTCACCCTATCTCTCTATTGGCTGGGTTTCTTTGAAGACAACATTTATTACACTAATTAGGTGAGGCAAAACAAGTTTTATGACCAAGTAGAAGCGTGGTTCCATAGCATACAATAGATGGGCCTTCCACGCAACACTCGTCCATGGAACTATAGGGTCTTACAGTGATTGGGAAAGTAACTACAACAGGCTGTAGCTGTAGAGGTAGCTGCTTCCCTCAGACTAGGGAATGAATTACATGTCTCACCTCTTGTCTGGCTCCCTAAGTATCTCCGACTTGAATCCACATCTTGCCAGAATACACTTTAACTAATGGACATTAAAACTAATCCAGAAAGCTTTCTGCAAGAGTATCTTGGAAATGGAATCTACGGTTTTCTTGCCCTTGCAGATGTATTAATTAAAACATGTTATCATATCTGCTGTGAACAGAACATTTAATCAAGCTTCTGTTTCTTCTACTTTTTTATGGGTGGAGGGCAAAGAAAATACAATGTGCCACTAAGGCATGATCTCTATGTCAATAAAGTAGCAGAATTAAAACAATCATAAACTTGAAGTCAAGGACCTGGCATCTAGAGCTTAGCTTTTGGACTTGAACACATCCACATTGCAGAACCTTAGTTCACTGCATATGAAAACAAGCCAACTAGAGCCAATGATTGCTGTGGAAGCTTCGTTTTATAACATACTAGCATATTTGTTATTGTTGCCAAATGGATACCTTCCTATATTTGATGAAACTGACACACGGGCTCGCGATAATTTCTTACAACAATGCTATTCCCATTGATTGCAAGTGGATTCCTTACAGAGACACATTAGACAAACTGTACAGCTTGCCAAAACTCAAGATACTTGTAGACTCAGTAACTTAACTGAAGTACTCCTTAAAAACGCGATTGGTTTTTCCTATCTATTTCTTCTAAGTCCCTTTGAAAAATAGCAAGACCATTATTTTCTCACTGTGATTTCTTCTCCAGTTTCCAACAAAGAGTGACATGCTAAAGAGAATCATTTGACTGGCTGTCATGTATTTGGAAGCAAAGGCAGTTTCCAGTCCATCTCAACCCTGGAGCCCCCGTGCTGAGGTCAAGATGACCACATCTTCCTTTCATCACTTTCATGAATTCTTCAAGTATTATGACAGCATCCACCCCACTATTTACTAATGCTGTCTAAAAGCAATATCAATATAATTGAAACTAGATTGCATCATGGTAAACAAATTGAATTATATTTTATTTGGTTTAAAAACAATTACACCAAAAATCAGTGTGATTGACTCCACTTAAGATACAAACTCTGGTTGCTCAAAAGAAAATACAACAAATATTAACATTACATTTCTTGGTACGATTTTTTTTAGGTTCTATTTCTCCTTTTATGTTCACCAATCCAAAAGACAAACAAAAATCCCTGCATAGGTCCTTTAAGCCAATAACAATGAAGATGGAACTGAGTAGCTTTCTTTGGCCACAAAATTATAGTGCCCAGGCTGTATACAGAATCCTGCTGTTATCTATAAATAATGATACTCTACTTAAAGTCTCCCAATGAAAACATATGTCATGCCTTCTATTCTTTCTTTAATTTTATTTTTGATGATGTTTAAATAGTTGATTAGGGAAGGAAAGGTTGATCAGGGAAAAGAGGGTGAGACCCTTGTTTACAATTTTTCTCTTTCTTTTTCCTGTATCGGGAGGAGGGTTTACAAGGGGGAGAAACTGTACTCAGCTCCCATCGGCCTCAGTACCTGGGCTTGGGGAACAGCCCGCCATGTCATCCCAGGGTTGTTCTTCAAGGTTTCTTACAAAACTGTTGTTTAAGATATGCTGTGTAAGGCCCGGCGTCATAGCCTAGTGGTTAAAGTCCTCACCTTGAACGCCCCAGAATCCCATATGGGCGCTGGTTCTAATCCTGGCAGCTCCACTTCCCATCCAGCTCCCTGATTGTGGCCTGGGAGAGCAGTCAAGGACAGCCCAAAGCTTTGAGACACTGCACCCACGCGGGAGACCTGGAAGAGGTTTCTGGTTCCCGGCATCGGATCGGCGCAGCACCAGCCAATTCATTTGGGAAATGAATCATCCGATGGAAGATCTTCCTCTCTGTCTCTCCTCCTCTCTGTATATCTGACTTTGTAATAAAATAAATAAATCTAAAAAAAAGATACGCTGTGTAGTTTTAATGATTTAATAATGAAATGTTTTTAATTTTATTGGTTTTAATATCTAATATAACAAACAGAGATAACTGACATAAGCATAAACTCTTTGGAGTCCCCAATTAATTGTAGGACTTTAAAAGCATCATGAAACTAAAAGATTTGGCAGTTAATGGTTAAAGCTATCAGAGCTCCTCAAACTTCATTTTAGTGTCTAATTTCTGACACTGTCTTGCTTGTAGGCATATTGCTGGAGACATTATTTCTGTAAATATGTGACACCCTGTAACAATGAAAAGTCATTACTATAGGGGTGTCAGTCATTCTTCTTGTTAACTTTTCCTTACAATTCTGTGTGGCTGGCTATGAATTCTCTGTTTCAGCTATGGAGGAATAGCACAACTAAGAACAAAAAATTAACAATGACTTTCATAGAAACAGAGTGACAGAATTGCTCACTTTTATGGAATTTGTTTTCTAGTTGTCACACAAAGAAAATGAACAAATAAAGTAAAAGAATGGAATGGAACGGAACAGAACGGAACGCATAGGAGTGTACATCTTAAGACCAACTTGACACTAAAACCTGTTTTCATTTGGAGCCACTCTTGTTCTGGAGTCAGAGGTGCTGACCCAGGAATGTTTCTGGAATGACAGCCATGACTAATACACTCTGCCACCGATAGGACCCAAATATTACTGAGAACATGTGCTTCAACACTGGGTGAAAATACTCAGCTCCACTACCCCGTCCAAACTCCTCTTCCTTTGCTTTATCCTGAGTGGAGCTCTTTCTAAGCTCAGACACTAATGTCAGATTCTTTCTAAATACTTAATTCTCTAAAGCCACACAAAAGCATGTTACTGATCCCTACTCTTAAGGGAGTTGAAAAAAAAAGACACTAATTTAGTTCAGGAAGTTATCCATCAAGTTTTCCTTATCCTCTGACTTTTTAAATGATGATACAGCAAACAGCCCCACATTTTTTTATATAAATAAAAATAGCAATCATATGAAGAATGTGTTTCCTGCTGACTGTGCCATGCTGGCTTGACTTCACGCGTGGCCTTGAAATATGAAAAGGTGATAGAAACCTGGTCTGCCACAGTCATCCAGGGTCAAACTCACAGCATTCGGAATCTTCCAGTAACAAGCAATGCAGCAAGTCAGATTGCCTGGCTTGAAACAAAACAAAAAATGCTTAAATGTCCCATCAAGTTTTGTTGCTGTTGTTTTCAAATGTTTGTGCAACCATTAAGATAATCATCTGTCTCTCCCTCTCGCTCTCCTTTCATTCAGGAATAACATCAGGAAAGAGCACATGTTTTTCATTCAGTGCAAAGGACCTTGCGAGTGATTCTCATGTTTGTATCATCTCCTTACATTGCAAACATCACTACCCCTGTGGATGTGCTTAACTGTGCAACTGAGAAATTTTGTAGTGATAATAATTTAGGATAAATCAGGAAACAAGGAAAATGTTGACAGAATTCATCTTTTCCCTTTCTGCTCAATTAGTACAGAATTCATCTCACCTTCTATTTATTTTTGAATGTTAACTTATGTATTTTAGTCTACTTGATGGGCGCAGGGCCCCAAGGCTTTCCGTCCTCCACTGCTTTCACAGGCCACCAGCAAGGACCTGGAAGGGAAGTGGAGCAGCCTGGATACGAAACAGCACCAATATTGAAGCCCGCCAGTTGCAAGGCGACGATTTAGCCACTGGGCTATCATGCTGGGCCCTCAGCGATTATTTTGTAAACTGTTAGGACCAATCATTCATGCAACATATTGAAAAACAAGCTCTGTACCAACAATAAAACTGTTATAATTTTTTAAAGAAATCAGCTCTTTGTAAAAAAGATTTATTTTTATTAGAAAGTCAGATTTACAGGAAGAAGGAGAAACAATGAACTGGAAAAGAAATGGAGCGGCTGGAACACAACCCGGCGTCCACATGGGATCCTGGCACATGTAAGGTGAAGACTTTAGCCACTAGGCTACCATGCCAGACCCTATCTTACAATTTTTTATGCCTAGTGCTGATTACTTAGCAAGTATGCCTTGTTTACAACATTACACAAATTAGTTCTGTTTAATCATTTTCAAATTATACTGAAACAGTCTGTAGGATTGTCCTATTGAAGCCCATGTGATATGATGACAGAATCCCAGTTCTTAACTCTGCAGCTGTTCTCATTTTTAAGTATTGCATTGGCATGTAGGATTTGCAGATGGTGGAGGGGGTTCCTATAAAACTGTGTCATGAAAGCTAATAATAGCAAATTTAAAAAACAATAAAACAAAATGAATTAAAAGACAACAGTGAAATTTCCTGCCTTAACACAAACAAACTATCAAAAAAAAAAAAAAAAACCTTCCTGAGATTAATCTATATTAACTTAATATGGGGTTGTATGACAGTTTGTTAAAATTTTTGATAGCACAGCCAACACCAGGCTGGAAAGTACATCTTCCCAGGGCCAAGGGCGAGGACGCTGCCGCAGTCCAGGCTACTGACAGCGTGGACTGAGGGAGAATCCCAGGGTCCCTGCTGGCTTTGATTCCAGCCTGGAGAGCTGGGGGGACCTGGATGACTAGTTCACTCTACGAAAGGAGGACACATTGCTTCTCTCTACTCCTTACCCCAAAGCACAAGATTAAATTTGCTGAGTGTAAGCTGCAGCTAAATCTATCACCACAGGAAACACAGGCAGCTCTCATAAGGGAAGGGGCAGATTGCAAGGTGGAGAATGGACGGTCTATGGCTGTGGAGTTCAAGGTACAAGCTACAGAGCTAAACTGGATATGGGCTGTGTAGGGTTTTCTGCACACTCACCCACTCTGTAGAATTTCAGAGCTCCATGCATGCCAAGGAGAGTACTCTAAGAATGTTTGGGAACAAACTGCAGAGTGTGTTGACGCTCTGTATGCCTATGTGTGGAGCGAGTAGGCACTCTAAGCTCACTCTAGCCTGTGAGTAAGTTGATTCACTTTGGCACGAAAGAGACAAGGTACTGGGAAAGCACCTGTCAGCTCTGACACCCCTACCTCCACAGTACTGACTGTACTGACTATATTGCACAATGCCCAACCTGAGTGTCACTGACAACTCTTGCTTCGCCACAAATGGTGGCCAGACCTCCCTTGCCCCACTCAGGACATGTCCATGGAACTTCAATGTAAGTTTTTAGGCACTGTATCAAGCCACAGAGGCAAATTTCCAAGAACAAAGCTTTCAGTTCAAAGAAAAACAGTTCCCCTGGGAAATGTTAGAAATATTTCCCAGATACATGAAAATCAACATAGAAACACACACACAAGAAAAGAAGAGAAGGCAATATAAACGCCCAGAAAGAAATCAAGATTATGTTAATATAGTGCTGATGACAAAATGTCTGAAAAGGAATTAAAAATAATGCTTCAAAGTCTACCGCAAACTCCTTACATGATGTGGAAAAGAAATTATGCAAGTTGAGATATTGAAAAATACACAGATGCAGAAATTTCATAAATGAATTAATGAATTCTTTGGCAAGTCAAATAAAAACACAATAAAAGTATGATTATTAAACCTAGGAGACAAAAATGGTAAGAAAAGGAAAAACCGAAAGTGTTCCTGCTGAACTCTTCCAAAATTTGAAGGAAGTATCAATGTCAATTTTGCTTAAACTATTCAAAACTATTGTAATGGAAAAACTCCTCCAAACTCATTGTTTGCGAAAAGCCTTAGCTTATTTCAACCCCCCCCCCCAAAATAACAGAAAGAGAGAATTATAGTCAAACATCCCTGAAGAACATAAATCCAAAAATTTTCAATAAAAGACTGGCAAACTGCACACACGTGAATAAGATTGTCCACCTAGGTCAAGTGGGATTTATCTCAGGGAGGTAAGGATTGTTCAACAAACACAAATCAATAGCAACAAAATGAAGGATAAAAGTCGCATAATCATCTCAATAGATACAGAGAAATCATTATCAGATAAGCAAATAGTGCTGGAATAAGCAGACTTCTATAGGAACTAAGAAAAACCAAACTTGGTTTAAACTCCAGAGCCTAAACAAAAATGAAGTAAAAATGGATTATGAACTCAAATATGAAATGCAAAACCATACAGCCTTTTGAATTGGGAGTAAGAAAGCTTCTTAGAATTGACTCCAAAAGCATAATCCTAAAAGAAAAAAATTATGAACTGGAGTTCATAAAATTAAATATCCCTCTATGCAAGATACTGCTAAGAAGATATTAGGATGCTGCAAACTCAGAGAAAATCTTACAAAGGATTTGAATCGAGAGTATAACTCAGCTTAAAAAGAAAAAGTCATCAATCCAATCAGAAACTGGCCAAAGGATAGGAAGAAGCATTTCACCAAAAATTATATCCAAATGGCAGTTAAATCTATGGAAAAGACGTTTAACATAATTAGATACTGGAGATGTGTAACACTTCTGGAATGACTAAATTATGACAAAACCAAGTGCAACTGAAGACTTGGAGAAATTGCATCACTCAAATATTGCTTGTGATAATATAAAATGGCAAGAATACTCTGAAAAATAGTTTGGAAGTTTCTCTAAAAACAAAACAGATGCTTACTGTATAATCCAGTGATACTATTAAGCTCATAGACAGATAATAACCATTTCCAGCACACTAGAACCATTAACCAAATATGCACAGTAGATTTGTATGCATTAAGCAGAACTAGAAAACATTAAATATCCTTCAGTACATTAGTGGCAAAAAAAAACTGTGATCATCCTTAGCATTGATTACTACCCAAAAATAAAAAGATATGACAATCAATGCCCCAACAGCTTAGACTGTTCTCAAGGGAACTAGTCCAAAAATCCCATGACAAAATTATGTGTCACATGATCCCACTGATATCATGCCTGAAATAACATAATAATGGAAGGTTTGTGTGGTTTGGTGGTTGCCAAGTGTAGAGGGAGATGAATGTGAAGTGGCCTGAGGGAGTATTGTTCTGAATTCTGACTGCTGTGGCATTTACAGAAATCTACATAAGTGATAGAATCATGTAGAACTACACACGCACGCGCGCACACACACACACTCACACACATGAGTGCATTTCAAGATGACAAAGTCTAAATAATCTCTGTAGAGTTTATCAATGTTAATTTACTGCTTTTGGGGTTGTACCAGAGTTAGGCAAGACTTCATCACTGGAAGAAAGTAGGTGCAAGGTACATGGGACCTACCTGTACATTTTTTGTCACTTCCTGGACCTCTACAATTATTTCTAAACAAAAAAGTTAAAGAACGCATTAAGTTCAATATATTTCCACAAAGTGGAAATGTACAAGCACATCTTAAGCAAAAAAAAAAATCTTAAATTTGAAAACAAACTTCATCAATGGGTAATGTTACAGAACTCTAGCCTATATAACTGCAGTGGGCCCAAGCAAGGAAATTACAGCAACAGACGACGTACCAGCACGGAATGACAACCAGCTCATGACCAGGACAGGAGCATGAAATGACTGAAACAGCTTGTGTCCAGGATAGGAGCACGGAATGCAGTCCTCCAGAGGCCACAAAAGGAATTTTGTTCAGATTTCAAAAGAACTTTGGCCAATTTTACATTGACCTGATCACACAACTCTATCTTCATCTTTTCTAAATCAAACTCTGACGTCACCAGTTAACATGAGTAAGTGGCTTTAAAACACTTCAAGATCTAGTAGCTTTTAAAATTCATCATTTAAATGGAGTCATTTCTATGAAAACCAATACAATTAAAACCTATTGTAAAAGTTACATAATGTGGAAGACTAATTTAAAATTAATTAAAATAAAGCAATTACAATGGATCCAACCAGCTTACGTGAATATAAGCGTGGGTTCTCAGCGCAATAAGACTGAATTTAGCAGGATTTCTGTAGACAGAGAATATACTCTCATTCTTCAGTAGTTCACTGGCTTGGATATGCACTTGAAAAAAAAAGCTGCATTAAGTTCTGTTTTGTCCAAGAGAATTGATACTCAGGAATTAAGCTCTTGGTTATATTGTTTTCTTTCTAACAAAGGAGTACAGAAATGCCAAAATGTCAACAACTGAGCAGCAAAATGATGTGTTAACCTCAAACGGGCACCACCAAGGTCATGATTTGCTTCCCCTTATTTTTCATTCCATTGCTGTTGTGCAAATTACCAGTCTCTTCGGCAATTGAATTGAAGCTTTCTTTTAGAAAGAACTGCTCTCTATTACCTGTATCAGCTGTTGAAAAGTTTCTTTGAAGTGTTCTAATCCAATGTAAAAAATTTGTGTGTAGGTGTTTACAACAGTTAGCAATTCTATATTCACATATAAGTTAGAAGCCTGAAAAATAGCATATTCCTAACACAAATTCACCCCGTAAAACAGTTCCATGCTATGAAATGCAATAATCTCAGTCCACCACCAGGGGCCACTGTGACAGAGGGTGCAATTAAAAAATATTTCATTCTGGCCTTTTTGAGCCTTTAGACTCTAACTCTGAACACAACACATTCCAATTATACACATTATAAGTATAATTATAAGGAATATCTCTTTCAAAATCAATTCAGTTCAACCAAATGCTAGCATGAGCACAGCTTACCATGAACCAGATACTAGAACAGGAACAAAAAGATTAAAAGACTTGGCCATCTTAAAAATTCTCTCTCTCTCTCTCTCTCTCTCTCTCTCTCTCTCTGTGTGTGTGTGTGTGTGTGTGTGTGTGTGTGTGTGTGTGTCAGTTGACAATATAAAACAAAGAATCTGAGGGCATGCCTCCTGTCCCAGTAAGCGACATCCTCCACCTGCAATGCCTGCATATGGACACTGGTTCAAGTTACAGCTGTTGTGCTTGAAGCCAGCTCCCTGCTCATGTGGCCTTAGAAAGCAGCAGAGGACGGCTCAGGTCCTTTGACCTCTGTACTCATGTGTCAGACCCAGAAGAAGCTCCTGGTTCCCAGCTTCAGACCACCCAGCTCTGGTTCTCTGGTCAATTGGGGAGTGAACCAATGGATATAACATTCCTCTGTCCTTGTCTCTCTTCTTTCTGTAAATCTGCCTTTCAAATAAAAACAAATACATCTTTAAAAATCAAACACAAACAAGCAAATAAAAAATACTTATAGGTAACAGCACAGAAAGGGCTTGCTGCATTGGCCAAGATCTTGGTTTGAATTTCTTATCAATTTCATTTTCATACATATCCAGCTAGACATCATCAAGGAAATTATTTTAATTTTTTTTTTAGAAATTAGAAATTTACCTTCCTTTTTAAAATCTGCAGCACCGAGTTACAGAGAGAGAAGGAGTGACAGACCTCCCATCTACTGGCTCACTGCCCACATGGCTGCCAGGGGCAGAATTGGGTCAGACTGAAGCCAGGAGCCTGGAATTCTGCCCATTCTCACATGGGTGCAGAGACTCGAGGACTTGAGATAGCCTGTGCTGTTTTCCCAAGCCGCTCACATGGAGCTGGATTGGAAGTGGAGCCACCAGGATGGAGCCGGTACATCACAGAGGCTTTGCTCACTCTTCCATGGTGAAAAATCCCATAATTTTTTTAGTCTATATTTAGAAAAACATACACATGTATTTTTAAGATGAAGTTTACATTATATCTAAAAATCTTGTACTTTGTTCACATATGTCTGCTAAGTTTATCTGTAACTGCCAGATGACTTTACATAGAGAATTAGTATGTGTACCATGCTGGTCATTTCCTGTGTCTCTTCTCTCCACATAAGTGGAAAGTCATTAGAGTCTCTCCCCACAGCACTTGAAGGTGAGGGCAAACGCACTCCGGCAAAATCAATGCAACAGAACATTGGCTTCTGATTCCTAATGCTTGCTGGGCCGTAAAATGTGCGTGTGCAATAATAATGACTGCATGATCCTCCAGGGCAATGAAATTCCCACCCGTGGGAGAAAGGACCTCAATGAAACGGTCATGAGATTCCTCCTGGCAGGCTTGGCAAGTTCTGGCACGGCGCTCTGTCCCACCATGGACAGTGACAAATCTGTGTCCCTGTTAGCAGCAGAACCACACAGAGACACTTCCCTTTGCGGATGACCACACAATTCAGGGTGAATGGTTGTGTTATTATGACATGCAGCACTCTCAAAATAATAGTTTGGGGATGATTATCATATTTTATCTATAAAATAGTATGCTTATTTTATAATTAATCAGAAAATTGTTTAGCATTCTATGGATATGGATTATAGTCCACTTTTCTTTTTTTTCTCTTTGATTAACTTTTCTTTCTCTCCCAAAGAACAAAGGAAAAGGAGAAGCAGGAATGTAACTAATCGAGGGGGCAGGAGCAGTGACTCAACTGGCTCATCCTCCACCTGCAAGGGTGGCATCTCACATTGACGCTGGTGCATTTCCTGGCTGCTCCTCTTCCCATCCAAGCTTCGTGCCTGTGGCCTGGAAAAGCAGCAGAGGATGGCCCAAAGCCTTGTGATCCTACACCTGTATGGGACCTGGAAGACGCTCCTGGCTCCTGGTTTCAGTTTAGCTAAGCTCTGGCAATTGTGGTCATTTGGGACGTGAAACAGCAGATGGAAGATCTTTCTCTAGGTCTCTCCTCTCACTATAAGCCTGCCTTTCCAGTAAAATGAAATAATTTTTAACCAACTGTTTAAAGTCATGAATGCCTGAATAACTGTATTCTGCACTTTTGTCAGAGATACCTCAGTGAACCCAACTCCTAGTGTCCACCTTGTGAATTGGAAGGTCATCAGATCAACTGGTGACATTGCGTGACTCTGATTAAGCCTGAAAGACTTAATTCCACTCTGGTATTTTTAGGGTTTCCAAATGTCCCCGGAGAAGGATATTAACTGATATAGTGCCCAAATAAAGGTCATTTAGCTGGCATTTTCTGAGTACTCAAGAATAGAAATGATCTTTTTTCTAAACTTGTTATAAATAATATAATTTACAACATTTGGAGAAAAGCACTGCAAAAGATGGACTTTTCTTTATAAAAATAAAAAAAAATCTTAAGGGGCCTCTGGCCCATGTTGTGGTTGAGGACGTCAAGCTGCCACCAGTGGCGCTGGAACAAAATTAAGCTCCTGGTACAAACCTGACCCAAACTCAACTCCACAGGCCATTGTGGTCATTTCGGGAGAGAACCAGAAGAAAAACCTCTCTCCCTGAAACTCTGCCTATCATATAAATTCATATAATTTATATTTGAATATATGAAGTTATATATTCATATATATGAATATGAATGTATATGGAATTTATCCATATGAATTTATATATGTATATATGAATTCTATGAAAGGCATACATATCTGTATGTATTTTATATGCATGTATGTATATGTATATATTTTTAAATTTAGGGGTTTGAATTGCAATGCAGCCTTTCAAACTCCACTGCTTCACTTCTAATTCATCTCCCTACTAATGCAACGATGGGCCAAGTGCTTGGGCCGCTGCACCTGCATGGGGGACCCAGACAAAGTTCTTGCTCCCAGCTTTCCCTTCACCCAATTTCAGACATTGAGTGGCCATTGGAGAGTTAACAGGTAGGTGGGAGATCTCTTTTGGTCTCTGTCTCTCCCTCTCTTTTTTTTTTTTTTTTAAGAAATACATCATGATTTAAGTTCACAATGGTTTTTAAATGCTTTATTTGCTATATAGGGACATGTCATATAATATGCCACTTTTTCCAATAAATTCAATCAATTATGTGTGCTCTGCCAAAAATACCATCCCTGACATTATTCCTAATTTCTCTTTTTTCTGCTTTTTTTAAAGATTTATTTATTTTTATTGGAAAGTCAGATTTACAGAGAGGAGAGACAGATCTTCCATCTGCTGGTTCACTCCCCAAATGGCTGCAATAGCCTTGTGGCTAAGATCAAGAGTAGAATTTGAAAAAGAAAAAGTAGAAAAACATCTCAAACAGAAATAGGATAAATGGAGACTGACAAAGGGGCAATGGAAGTACAAAAAGCAACATTTCTGCAGAGTTTTGTTTTGACAAACATTGTAAGTGTAGTAGGCACTTGCTACGGTTTCCAGACACCCTAATCTTCCATGGAGCCTTCCTCAAGCTGATGAGCGTTTGAATTAGACTGACTCACAAATGCCCTCTTCTCTGGGTAACTGTCCTGGGCCGAGAGCCATCGCTCCCAGGTAATCCTGTGTTTGCAGTCATGGAAGCTCCCAAACTCACCTGAAAGATGAGAGATGTGGCCCTTTGCTAATAATTAATTGATTTGGTGGCGGGGGGCGGGGGGAGTTCAAAGTGCAGTTTGTCTCACCAGGAGCAGGTCCCGGGTGCCTTTAACACTCTCTGCGCTCCACCTGAAATCAGACTGAGTCTGGACTCAGCCAGAAGCACAGCCTCTCATAGCTTTGCAGTACCCCTTCCAAAATCATTTGCACAGGAATCCCTAATTTAGCCACTGCTCCAGGGAAACTGACCCAACAATCAACCAAGTTGATCAATTAGTGTGAATTACAAAATGACTCAGATGGATCCCAACTTCATCCTAAAGTATGACAATTTTGCTTAGGCTCCTCTGATATGTTATCTTCTGTCCGTTGGAGGTTCTCTAACACAAAATGCCCTGATGTCAGTCCTGACTTTTCAAACAAAACGGAACAGCATTTAACTTAGCATGAACATATGTTCTCTAAACCGCCCTAGAGCCAGCAGTCACAGCATTATTCGAAGTAAGACATATATGATTATATGTACATTATTGTACACTTAAAGTTATCAAACGTAGCTCAGGACTGTTAGGCTAGTGAGATTCTTCTCAAATACAATTTGAAAAGCACTCATATGTCTCTGTAATTATCTGATCTCAATAGAGTTTTTTTAAATTATTTCTGCATTTCAGGCTAACAGCTTCTGAAGGAAATGACATGTATTAGTGTCAATGGCTCAAAATTAATTCTCCTTAATATTCACATTGGAGGGTTGTATGGATGGAAATGATGCTGAAAGTGCTAGAGGGCTGGTTTGTTTGTTTTGATTTTTATTTCTTTTCCATAATGAACACATAATCCAATGAGATTGTCTACACAATACAATCAAAATCAATTAAGAACCAAGTACTGATTTGTTTTGCCATATTTAACTACATTAAAAGCTTATCATAGTTACAATTTAATGCTTACCAACTCACTTTATTGCATATTAAATGCAAAAATCCATGTTAATGTAATGTTCAGTTTGTGTATTTGGAATTAAAAGTGGAGAAAAGAGAATGAAAGGGTAGGTTCCCTCAGAAAAGGTCAATCTTCTCAGTTAATTGAAGGTTTAGTAAAACTAATGAAATAATAAAAGTATCCATTTCTTGAGAGCACAACTTACAAAATCAATGTACTGTTTCTAGATGCTACTGATGCCTTTCTGGTAGGCCCGCTTGGTGATAGAAGCAAGGCCTTCCCTGGCATGTTGGCACCAGTCCCACTAATCACCCTGCCTCTTAACACTGTCACATGGATGACTGGGTTCCAAGGCAAAAATGCAGACCATAACAACTGGCAAGTAAACATTTTGAGGAAATGCTGCTCATAACCCATCATAAAGGAAATGCAAGTTAAAGCAACAACAAGATATCATTATATGCCTAGGGGAATGCCAGAATCCAGAATACTTACAACACCAAATGCTGGTGAGGATGTAAAGAAAGAAGACTTGCATTCACCCCTGGAGGGGATTTTAGAAATTGCTACATCCACTTCATAAAATAGCTATGATTTTCTACAAAACAAAACAAACTCAATGTATAATGCAACAATTATTTCCTTACTATTTACTCATAGGAGCTGAGCAGCCACAACTTTCATGAGCTCTGAATATCAATTGTAATAGCAACTTATAAAAGCATTTCAATGGCTGGAAGCACTCAGCTTCGTGTACGAACATACATACCATGGTACCTAAACAATGAGGCATCCATCACCTCTGGTCCAACAATGAGAGACACAGAAGACACAAAAAAGACCCAAATTGATAAGACAGAAAAACCATATGAAATAAAAGTACTAATCTGAAGTAAATAATATACTTGATTGGAATACATAGCATTTTAAACAAAATAAGTAGAAAAAAACTTAGAATTATAGTGATAATAAACCTAAATTCCAACTGGTAGATAAAACCGATTAGACAAGAGAAGAATATTTGAAAAGTGTCCAGAATATCAGGAAACCACTGAAATTATTAAATATTTGTGACTGTAACCCAGAGAGAGGAAGAGTGATATAAAAGTATTTAAAAACAAATAGATCAAAATGTGCCCAATTATTCTGAAAACATTAAGCTCATATATCCAAGAAGCTCAAAAAATCATGAAGAAACACAAAAAGGCATGTAACAGTACATCATAATCAAATTTCCAAAAATAGTGATAAAAAAAATTGTAAAAGCAGTCAAAGTAAAATCACATTACCTACAGAAGAACAAAATATAAAAATACAAGGGACTTAGCATCAAAAACTATTTAAGCCAAAAAGTAATGGGCCAATGTCTTTAAAGTAGTGAAAGGAAAAAAATATACTCAATCTAAGACTTTCTACACTGAAATAAAAGTTTCTTCCAAAAAAGGAGCTAGAATAAAAGCTTTTCGTACTACAAGCTGTAACAACAGAAAATCAAAATTATGTGGCCACATAGATAAAATTGTTCCCCTCATTTTTAAATATCTTTAAAAGTTGATTCATTATTTCAAGCTAAATATCTTCAAAATGTTGTGCGATTTACACATTTTGAGAAGAAAAATATATCATAGAAGCAAAGGGGACAGTGGGAATATTGAAGTTTTGTTTGTTGTTGTTGCATATTTTTTACAAAATGTTCTGCCACAATGCATTAGGTATGTAACAGAATGTGAAGGCAAATAGCGATGTTAAAGATTTACGTCCTAAATCCTGAATTATGAATAGATACTGCAAAAATAATCACAAAGATCTCCAAGTCATATACAACTTGAAATGATAAACTTAAAATGAAAAAGTAAAAACTGATGGGAAAACAGAAAGGGAACGAAAATGAAGTCAAGGGTGTTTGGGACACTACTGTTGCCATTAAAATGCCATTTTAATGCCATGTAAGGCCTATGGCATTAATAATATCAAGTAAATGCAGATTAGACTAAAGAATTGAAGATGGCAGAATGGGTCAGGATAGATTACAATGAACGGAGAATTATCCAAATAGAAGCAAAGAAGGCCTAATTCCAGGAAATTGGAAAGGACAGTCCGATGGCAGAGAAACAGCTGGAGACCTGAGGCCAGCAGCTGAGAAAGCAGTGACTGGTGGCCAAATGGGAAAGAGAGATCACTGGGAACTCAGGAGGTGAACCCAGCCAACAATTGTGGGTCCTGCTGGTTTTTAAATCCAATTACAAGCAGAAGCAGAGTGGCAGAGCCCTCTTAGTGGATGGATGTTGGAATAGGGTGGATCCCACAGCCTAGTCCCAACCAGTGCCACATAAGGTCCCATTTTGAGTTCAGTGGCAAAGGGTTTGAGGCCAGGGGGTGGGAAGAGGAAACAATAAGCTGGGCATGCACTGAGCAGAGAACTCACTTCTGGCTCAATGCATTGTACTAATTCTATCAGAAAAATAATATTAATTTGGGTTCCCACAGTCTCCTTACAAAATAGGTCAGGGTTGTCCCCACAGGATTAGAAGAGCTGGACATGATGCCTCCAACATGCAGCTAAACATCTTGTCCACTGCACAAGCGTCAGTGATGCAGGAAGCCCAGTCCCAGTACATGCACTCCAAGCACAGAACACACATTTGCCTCATCAGAGGACAGAAAGTGGAACAGGCTTAACAATCCTTCTGGCCAAGTTTTGCAGCATTTGTTCCTGTGTCTATTGCCTTGTCAACCAATAGACCTTGCAAAGATTTTCTCAACCATGGAGCAACAAGACCAACAACTTTGCAGAGCTGTCAAAGCCACTCAAGAACACTCTTTCCCACATTGGATTCTCTAAGTTGTTATCAAATGATCATCCCTCATCCAAGGGCACTGATGCAGTTAAAAACAAGAGGCACCCCCTCCACCTTCTTCCTTACCGGCACAGGACAGAAAGAAACAGAAACATTTGTCTCTGACCCTTCCACCCTATTCAGAGCCCACACAAGCCTGCAACCTTCTCATTCATGTAAACATAGAAAATGGAAAAAAAATTAAATAAAAGAAGACTTTAAAAGATTGAGAAATTTACCATGTTCCTGGACAGATAGAATCAATATCATCCAAAATGTCCATACTATCAAAAGTAATATACAGATTCAATGTGATCCCATTCAAAACTTCACCAGTATTCTTCAGAAATAGAAAACATGATACAAAAGTTCATCTGGAAAAACAAGAGATTATGAATAGCCAAAGCTACCTTAAAGAATAAAAATCAAGATGAAGAAATCACAATTTCAGACCTCAAGACATATCACAGGCAATGATCATCAACACAGTCTGGTACTGGTACAGAAACAGAGAAGATCAATGGGGGAGAGTAGAAACCCCAGAAAAAAACCCAAACTTGTTAAGGAAACTTATCTTTGACAGGAGAACTAATCATAATCCAAGGAAAAAGCTTGGTCTCTTCAACAAATGCTGTTGGGACAATTGGATAGCAGCCTGCATTAAAAAATAAAAGACCCCCAAATGTCACCTTATATAAAAACAGCTCTAAAAAGATCAAATACCTAAATCTGCACCGAGATGTGTGTGTGTGTGTCTCCGTGTGTATTTCTGTGTAGTACATAGATTATGCACAGGCAGTTAAAAAACATAAGATTTCATACTGTTCTTAAAGATACAAATATTCATTGCCTGTAATATGTTACTATGACTGTAAAGACATACGATAAAGTTTAAAGAAAGAAAGAAATGTCATGAAATTTTTATCAAAAATAAAATAAGTATATTAGTGTCATATGGACTACATTAGATCCAATAAAACAAAAAATAGTAGAGAATTGAATTAAGCAATCTTGATAATTTTAAATACAGGTTGTATCAATATTTCATTGTAAGCATAATATAGCAGACTATACCTGAAGACAAAACTATCCAACTATAAGATTATTTTATGATTTGCATTATCACCTTAATGATAAAAACATAGACAAGTTGAAAGAAAAAATATACAAAATGTTTCATGTGGCTATTATTTATTTTTTAGTTTTGAAGAACTGTTTCTTGGTTTCTATTATATATAAGGACTACTACAGAGATTAAAGAATGACATTTTGTATTGTTTGAAAGATCATTTCACCGAGAGGAAATAATAGCTCTAAAGTTTATGGTCTTAATCACACATCTTCAGACTTCATAAAGCAACAGTGACAAAATTTTAAGGAGGAAAAGACAATTCCATAATTACAGTTGGAGATTTCAATACTCCTGTCTAGATAAATAGTAGAATAAACAGATAAAAATATCAATATCAATATATATGTATATATGGTTATGTATTCTAATTGAACATTGCTATCAAGCAAGTTGAGTTAAATGCCATTAATGAAACAATCCAGCAATTGCAGGACACATGTGCTTTTCAATTATAATGTCTTATAATACTGTAAACTAACCAATTGCTCAAGTATACTGTCAAACTTAATTTTATCTTAGGAATGTACAGTTGGATTAATCTTCAAAAATCAATATAATTCACCATTCTAGCAGAAAAAAAGAAGAAATGTGTGAGGCTGTTTCAGACACCAGGTATAGGGAAAACGTTTACCAAATCTTAGCAGCCATTCATGATAGAAGCTGTTAACAAATCAGAAATAGAAGGAAATACTATTGATTTCATGGTATTCTAAAAATATCCATAGTTAATTTTCACTTCACTATTTTTATTTAGATTTAAAAAAAGAGATGTCCATTCTTACCATACCTATTCACCATTCTACTAAGGTTCAATAATAAGATGAGGGGGGAAATTAAAGACAGATTGGAGGTAAAATTGTTCACAGATGATCTGATGGTCTATGTAAAAAATTCTAAGCTATCCACAAAAAAAAAAAAAAACACTAGAGTGTAAAAATAAGTTTACTAAGCTTACAAGGCACAAGTACAATTCACAAATATCAACTGCCTTTATAGTAGCAACAACCTACTTGGATGCTTCGAAATAACACTTGATTAACATCCATAAACATTAAATATTTAAGAATATCTTAATAAAAGACACAGAACTTGCTCTCTGAGAATTAAAAAATATTTTCTAAATTTTAAATACAAAAACAAAGAGGCAGCAAGCTTATAAATGAAAATGCACACATTGTTTTTGCAAAGGTATCAAAATACTTCTGTAAGAATATTTTTTAAAATGCTAGTACAATTAAACATTTTTGTGCAAAATATATTATTTATCATATTTTAAAAATCAAATGCAAAGAACTAAAATCACAATACCTCTAGAAGTAAAATACTACCACCAGGAGATATATAAATATTTCTTGACTCGGAATTCAATGAAATGAATATTAAAGACAAGTCAGGAAATGGAAAACAGTGTATCCAATAATGCTACACAAACATACTGAACATGGGAAGAAAAACAGTGCCCACAGGACAGAGCAATGTCATTTGATACATTTTGGACAGATCCTGCACTGGTTGGCACACACAGGAGTCGGGTCTTGGGTTACCTCAGGTGGGGTTTCTTTGGGGCTCCCCCGCCCCGACCGCAATCAGAACTCGACTGGGGAAGAGCCGCAGCATCTGCGGTCTGAGCGTGGAGTCCTCAGCCTCATCCGTTGCTGAAGATGGTGCAGCAGATGACATGCCCAGATGCACATGGGAGACATGACAACCAGTTCATTGACCCCTAAAGATGATGTCTAGTACCATGGAGGGCAGAACAAACTGGACAGCTCTCCCAGACAAATGTTGACAGCAAGTATCTGGGTAAATCGAAATTCTTAGCTGGACTATATCAGCCAATGGACCTTGGAAAGATTTTCTTATCCTTGGATCAATAAAATCAACATCATTCCAGAACTATTGAAACTGCTTGAGCAGTACTCTCAGTGCATGCTCCACATCGGGTATCCTGGGATGACATAGGGTGGCCGTTCTCCATCCCCAGGTAATGATGTAGTTAGGCTGTTGGGTGTGGCTTCTCCCCTTCTCTCCCCTTTTACTACAGATACAGGAAGAAGAGAAAGGAAAATTGAAACATTGGTCTCATCCACCTTCTCCTAGTCCTCAACCCTTCCTACTCTAATTAGTTGTCTGAATGGTCATGCATTCTTTGCAACTATGTAAACATCATCAGATATAAAATTTTGAAAAGTTAATATGCAAGGTAATTACAAAACAGGCATAAAAAAGCTTAGTGAGTGTAGTACAGATAAGGCATGACAGGTGCATGAATATGGTATTTGGAAACATCTCTATAATGACAAGGCTATTTCTAGGAGAACAAACACTCATCTAAATGAATTTTTTTAAAGATTTATTTATTTTTATTGGAAAGCCAGATATACAGAGAGGAAGAGAGACAGAGAGGAAGATCTTCCATCGGATGATGCACTCCCCAAGTGACCACAACTGCCAGTGCTGTGCCGATCTGAAGCCAGAAGCCAGGAACTTCTTTCCGGGTCTCCCACATGGCTGCAGGGTTCCAAGGCTTTGGGCTGTCCTCAGCTGCCTTCCCAGGTCACAATCAGGGAGCTGGATGTGAAGTGGAGCTGTCAGGATTAGAAACAGCGCCCATACGGGATCCCGGAACGTTCAAGGCGAGGACCCTAACCATTACGCTATTGCGCTGGGCCCTAGATGAACTTTTGAAATAACTGCTTTGGGTTTTCTTCTAGTTTTCTAGTTTTTACTTGAGTGATGGTGAATATAAAGGGAATACATTGAGAACAGGGTAATATAATCATGTTTTCTGCTAATGTCACAATTTACTGTAGGTGTATGAGTACATGCAGGTGTGTGTGTATGTGTGTGTGGTGTGTGCATCAGACAATAACAGAGGGGGGAGATCACACTTAAGAGGTCATTTTTGTGCTCCTTACCATCACTTTGAATTGGTAAACAATTACTGGACTTCTCCTTCACCATATTGTAGAAGAAGAGGTCCTGTAAGATTTATTTAAGTGTTAAAGGACATTATAACAGTTATTTATTTTTTGTTTGCTTTATGATATAATTTCAATGGCTCTGGGCTTTTCCATCCCTCCACTGATTTCCCCTATATAATTACAACGGTATAGTCCTTCAAAGACAGTCGTAAATGCATCTGGTTTTGGACTAAAATGTTAAGCACCTTTTGTCTTGAAAGGCATGGTGTTATTTTAAGATGTGTTTATGGCTGCTTGACATCACCAGTGGAAACCTGGCTTGAGAATGAGGCAGGCACTGGCAATGGAAATAGAGTTTCAGGAACTGAAAACTCTCCTGCTGCCCAAGAATCTATTAAATGGGCTCCTCTTGGGACTGGTGGACTGCTTGCCGAGACAAACACCTGTGCTCAGTCTACCAGGTTCTCTAGAGTTGCTAATATTCATCACGTGTTTTCCTGAAATACCTCTGCATTCCAACCAAGTAGAAACACACACACACACACACACGGTGTTTGCTTTACTAGTTCTAAACAGTTTTGGGCAAGTGTATCTCTCTACCCTCTCTGTACCTGCCTCTGTGGACTCTGCCTGCTTCACTCCAAAGACCTCTCTGGCCTCCCCATCTTACCTGAGAGAAATTCAGGGTTGCATTATGTTTTGAAGCACAGAAGTTTCATTCATTTACTTAGAGTATTTTCTTTTTGCTGGGCTCTTCAAAAAAAAAAAAAGAAAGAAAGAAAGAAAAAATATGTATCAAATCCATTGCAATCTAGGAAGGAAAAATGACACCCCAAGGGTAAAGTTAGTGTCCTACCCCTGCCTGTGATGAGGCCCTCGCTCCATACCGGTCTTGCCATTGAAACAAAAAAGCAAACAAACTAGGCAACTGGACAGAATACACTACATGGTATTTGGCAGCAGTTGCTTAAGACTTTGTTTTCTCTAATGAGGAAGTAAACGAAGGGAAACCTCCAATGTCCCTGGTTTTCTGCTGATTTTCATGTTGATGACCAGGGACTGGGTCTCCAGAAAAAGAAAAAGTACAGATTTGAGAAGTCAGGAAGCTGCACAGAAAGTGATGTAGAGAAAGAGGTCCAGAAATCAGCATGGAGGTCTTCTGAAATTTTGCCTTGCATATTCAACTGCGCAGTCTTATAGTGCTTCTCCACAAGGACAAGTGGCTGGGGAGACGAGGGCGAAGCTCTCTGAAGCTCGTAGAAGTCCATACAGAGAGCTCAGCATGGCCTTTATTAATGAGGTGAAACTAGTCATGTGACTAAGACTATCCTCCACTTGCACAATGAAACAAAAATACTGCTGGGACGAATGAAGAGGAAGCATTGCACTTTTTAAAAAAAATAATCAACAAAATCCAGACAAGAATGTGATACGTTCACTGCTGTACATTATTTATTCTGTATTTCTACCTGTCAACATATAAGATGAGAAAGGATAGAGATTTTTATCTGATTTCGGGACAGATATCAAATAAATGGGAGAGTTTGCACAAAGGACACATGACCTAAAAATTGAGTGAAGTGAGTTCCCTGTTACCTGGTCATAGGTGGTGTTTGGGGAGCGACATGGAGAGAGTACACCTGTAATCCATGAATCACAGTAATGGCAGAATCCCAGACAGCAGGGAAGGCAAATGTGACCCTGAACCCTCTGCCCTTGGGTAGACAACTGCTTCTGCCCCCACTATGAACAAGCTGCCATCTGTCCTTTATTGGGGGATGGTCTCTGCATAGTCTGTTGGCCGTGCAGCTGAGTGGCTAGAAACCAGATCAGCCTTGGTGAGAATAAGTCCACATTGTTGATTCCACACATAACCTCTAATCTCAATATCATGGCATTTGTAGTGAACCAATGGAGTAGGCACCAGAGTGCCTGGAATAAAAAGCTGACAGGCACTATGCCAAATTCTCCACTTAATTATTAAGATACGGCTTCACAAATAAGTCCTGAACTAAGATAGTATGTGGGTCACAGATATTTTATATTCGTAAGACTTCCCTTTCTGTACAGTTCCCTAGACCTCCTTCATCAACAATTATGTATGCTTCAAATTCCTGACCAGTCAACCAATTAGCCATATTTCACCAGTCAAGTAAATTCACAAATAAGCCATCTTTCCACTAGAACAAGTGCTCAGCCACAGGAACCACCCAAATTTCTGCTGTGAGAATTTGGTCTCAACACTATTTCTCGGGGCTGCTTCCAACAGTATTCAGTTCAGGCAATGCGGCCTCACAGCTCATGAAATGTCTAAATATGACAAAGGAGTCAGTCCTGTCCTGTCTATCCAGACTGCAGACTACAGGAATTTCTCTGAGATTTACAAAAAGTAAGGGGAACCCACACCACTACCTGCACACCTGCCACACATAAGTCCCTAGCCGCCTTAAATCTGAACTAAAATCTCTTGTTTCAGAATTATTTCCTGTCAAGCAATAAGGTTTGCAGCACCCATAGAAGTTAAATAGAAAGTAATCTTCTACAGCATTAGAAGAAAAAAGATTATTCCAGAAGCACCACCTTTAAAAGAAATTAAACATTGTTTTAAAACTATTTCCACATTCCCCCTCCCATTTTGTCAGTGAATTTACTCTTGTTGGTTAGGACAGAGCTGATGGTAAGGAAAGCAAACAGTCCCCACTCATGTAAATGATCTGATCTGTAATTCATTAACCATGCTGTCCTTAGCCTCCCAGAAAAAGTGCCCCATTTATCAGCTTCCAATCCCAAGTTCATATTTGTCTTTCAGTTCTGCAGCACTATTGGGTAGTAAAGATAGGAAAAGCTCTGTAACTGAAGACGTCTGAAGTTGCCCGTAAAGTGCAGAATGCTGAATGGATCATCTTCAATTCTGCAGGATTAGAGACCCACTCTGCTCACTAAAGAAAGCAGAACACCACGTTTCTAAAACATCCCACTCTCTCTTTTTCCCTAGGAACCAGGAGACACAGACTGAAACCGTACAAGTGCAGAGCAACAGTGACTCCCAAAGCTTGGAGTACGATTGGTATATGAGATGGTCAGAGGTGATACACAAGGTGATATTAAGTACTCTGTGCGGGTAAATAATGGTATTTAAAATTCATGATGAGAAAATTACTTCCTTTTACATTTTCCTTAAATCTTTTGTTCCACCAGGAATAAATACCTTAACTTCTGCCTTACAAGAGAAAGGAACTTTGAAGACGTTACATGAGAAAAAGAAGGCTATAACCACATGTCACAGTCAAGAAGTTGGAATTTAGGGTTTTGTGCACAGGCTGTCTGTGTGTGGGGGGGAGGTTGAAAGGTAGAGGGTCCTGAGCTTTCTTCCATTTCCCCCATGTACACATGATGAAAATGTTTTACTATTGTCACATTTCCATCTGTTCGGTGTTATAATTATACACACATACATAGACACATATATTTCATCAATATTTGGCAGCATCGGCCCTCAACACTCCCACAATTCTATTTTTAAGACTGAATGTGTCTTTGCATATGTATGCCACATGTCTTTTTGCTTTTTAATACTCTCTAATTATTTCTGAAATATTAGTATTCCTTTCAATAACATACAGGATACACTGCCTTACAAACATTGTGTTCTGACTATTTGTTTATTCATTCTCTTGATTATCTTGTACTTAAAATCTAGCTTTAATCGCCTCATTGTACTGAAGTGAATGTGTCTGGGGATTTTGTTCTTCATGAAGAAGAGAAATAATTGAGATTTTGTGCAAAGAAGCAGAGGAGGATTCATTAAACCTCATTAGTCTTAATCGGCAGAAATTAATGGTTAACAGCTATATTTGCTGCAATTATTTGCATTTCTCGCTTATGCAGACATATGAAAATTTTATTATTTGTTAATTTAATTTGAAACCATTGTCTTTGCAGATAGATCAAGATAAAGGACTGATACTGATGTGGAACAATTTATTGCTTGTTCGTGATCATTAAACATTTATTTTGCAGAACTGAAAACTGTACTAGAAGACTGCAGTTTTTAAAAGATACATGCTTCATCAAGTTTTCAGTTTCTGATATTCAGTTGTGTTTTCTAGCAATTACTGGTACTTTCTCCACTGGAAAGGTTCCCACTGGGTGTAAAGTGTCCCAGTCATTTCCAAAAGCCAGTACATTCTTTTACTTCTTCAAATTGGATCTGAAAATGTGAACTTTGAACAAGTTCTGCATAGATAGACACCTTCTAGAATTCTCTTGAGGTTATTAAAATAATTTCAGTTTTCACTCACTGACATAAAAAAGATAGTTTTACCACATGTGCATAAACTGAGGTGCAGAATTCCGAGAAAAAGATCAGTAATATCTAAAATAAACAGATGTACATTTTGGCAAGCATGAAATCTTTTAAAGACAAAAAATACTCAACTTCATTCCCACGTTCAAACTTTCCCTTCTTTAGCACAAAGCACATTTTAGAAAGCACTTTCTAAAACATAATAAATGTGTTTTGATACTGAATTTATGTCACGAGTCTTACAGCTGTGATACCCTGGGACCAGGAATCACTTGTTCCTCATCATGCAGATATTTTTAAATGAACTCAACAGCAACAACAAAACATATGACAATCATGTGTGTTTCCCCAGCTGTTGCTACATGAGCTTTTTTCACTTAAAACACAACTGGCAAATGGCAAAGCACGACATTCAGTGAATTCTTCATGTGGAAAATACAACTTTTTCAAGTTATTTTTTTAAATTATATTAAAGGTATAACTTTTATGGCATTCTCTACTAATGATTCAATTTTCAAACCCTCTTTTATAGCACCCATTGAGATTTGTGCATTTATTTTGAAATCTCATGTTCCATACATATCTATCATAACCTACATTCAGTTTTCAGATGGTACTGCAACTTAACATTCACAGATGTTGAGAAACAAAAAAAATATCACTTTTGTTGTAGTTGATGAAAATATTGAGTAGCTAATATTTTACCTGCAGGACAATATTCATACCAAAATTGTAATCACAGATTAAAAATATGTGAGTACTTTCAATGTCTGGCATTTTCTCCTCAAAAAGATACTTGCCACTGGGATAAAGAAAGAATTAAATAAAAGGATACAGGGCCTTTAAGACCATGTAACTGCCACGAATCTGAGGTTTTCATATTTGATAAGATGAATTTTTCTAGAAAGAGATGCAATAAAATTAATCAGTATCTTTCCAAGAAACTCTTTTGCTCTTAAAACTTGGAACTCAATTGATTTCAAACTACAAGTTGAATTATTAGTTAGAATGAAAGAAAACCCCACAGGATTAGAATTGGCTTGTTCCGTGTTATTGGGTTTTGCAATGCCATTTTTTATTTTGTTTTGTTTTGTTCTTGGCAAATATGAGAGAATAATTTTTCAAGGCTTATATAAGATAGAACATTTTGTTTTACAGTATTAATTGCTGCTGAAAAGATTCATTCCAGAAGACTATAAGGGTAATTTTAAAGAGGGAACGGTGTCCATCTGAATTATTATTCCAAGGATTTAAAACTGTCTTTAGGGCCCGGTGTGGTGGCCTAGCGGCTAAAGTCCTCTTCTTGAACATGCTTGGATCCCATATGGTTGCCAGTTCTAATCCCGGCAGCTCCACTTCCTATCCAGCTTCCTGCCTATGGCCTGGGAAAGCAGTTGAGGATGACCCAAAGCCTTGGTTCCCTGCACCTGCGTGGGAGACTTGGAGGAAGTTCCTGGCTTCTGGCTTCAGATTGGCACAGCACTGGCAGTTGCAGTCACTTGGGGAGTGACTCATCGGACGGATGATCTTCCTCTCTGTCTCTCCTCCTCTCTGTATATCTGGCTTTCCAATAAAAATAAATAAATCTTTTAAAAAAAACTGTCTTTAATAGAGGAAATTCTTACTTATTCTGTCCTGTAAGAGAAAGGAAGCATTTTGACATGGCTAGGGAAAAGGGAGTAAAATAATAAAGATTTTGTGATCATGATATTTATTCTGAAATATCATGTGAGGTAGAGTCTACCTGTAAACACGTGACATCAGATTACTCCTTGTAATTAATATCTTTTTTTATTTTTTTAATTTTTGTTTTTCATTATATGGTTCCATGCTCACAAGGCTTTCCCATCCACCCCACTCATTGCTTCCCTTCATGTTATTACAGTAATACAGTCCTTCAGCAACAGCCACAAGTCCATCATTCTGCTATTTTAGGCACTGTAACTACCTGCCTTCTCATCCTTATCAAAATCAGGCTTATTCATTTTTCTTTTCAGTTTTCCTTCTGACTCTTCCTCTTGTCATGCTAATTAGCAGGCTAATGATCCGCAGTAAGGCCATATGCTTCCAGTGCGGCCTCATAAACTGAGCCAATGGATATACTCTTTTCTATCTTAAAATTTAATTAAAATTTTGAAGTAATACTAGCAGTAGCTAAAGTCACAATAGCTCGTTTCTATTGAGTGCTTCTTAGTTGTTAGGTCCTCTTGCACAAATCATTTAATCCACAAATAACTCCTGTTTAAATGATGAGAAACGGAGGTACAAAAAATAAAGGAATCTGTATTCAGTCACAAAACCAGTTAGCAGTAGAGTAAGGATTTGAATCCAGAGCCAACTGAATGATACCCAATTCTATACTGATTCTAAAGAAATGTTATAAGAGACACATCATTAAAAATAAGAAACTTTCTTTTTCAGTTGATCAGCTTTGAAGAATATCTGAGAAAGAGAAGATAGATTGATGCCAGCAGCACTATCACAAAAACAGAGTGGATTCTACAATCAGCATTGTTAACAATACATGATGTAGAAATGTCTGCCCTGCGCCTGGTCCACTTAACCACGATTCCTGCCCTAAAAGCACGCACAGCTGCACAACTGGTCTTTGTCCTAAAGTAGGCTCTTGTACCAGTCAGGGTCCAACCAGGGAATGGAACGGAAACACTGTGGCAGAAGGAGTTTTATTCAGTGCCCTTTGTTGAGAAGTCTCACTGGGGATAAGCAAGATGAAGATGATGCCTTGAAGACAAAGGGTTGAGACACTTGGCAGGAGATTTAAGAGAGCAAATGCTGCTAGAAACACTAACCAAATAGACAGTAGGATGGAGAGGTGGGGCAGGGAGGGGTGGCATCCCATGATTCTCCCTGCACCTCAGCCTGCTGCTTCAGGGTCCCGTTGGCAAAATCCTACCAGAACTGTCTTAGGTGAAACACAAGGAAGAACAGCCTGCCAGAGTCGGCCTCAGTGTGACACAGAGCAGAGCTGGGCAGGGAATGATTGTCGAGTACATGGGCACTGGACTAGCACAGGCATTTCTAAATAAAGCAGAAGGCTTTGCTGGCAATCAATCCTAGCATGGGACAGGAGTAGAGATAAACAGAACAGAGCCTGACATGACCCCAGATTCTTCACCAGTCGCAGGGGCCTGAGTTCACCTGTCCATTTATCTCTCACTCAATTGCAACAGAAGTCTTTAGTTGGCCTTCTTTCAAGGAGAAATCAAATGTGTAAAATGGCTTATACAACTACAGCAGAACCCCAATATTAAATATTCAGAACCATCAAAGTGTTCTTTCTACAAAAACATGGAGGGTCCTAGCCCTGGGAGAAAACAATGATACCTCAGAAAAGAAATTTTAAATTGTCAGTTAATTTCGGAGGAAATAGGTAACATCTGCAACCACAAAACTGGAACAGATTGCTACAAAAAAAGAAAAAAAAAAGAGCCATCAAAGAAATAAAATGTTCTTGGAAAGCAGTTCTTAAAGTGATTTCTCAACCCAAATTTCAAACAGGCTGAATCACAGAATGAACATTTCTGAATACCAGAATAGTGATAAAAGATAAGGTTGACTAGATCTCTTACATTGAAAACAAAACACAGAATATGTAAGGGAAACAATGACATCCAGATAGACAAAATATAGTTTAAGAAGATAAGGAAATAAAGTAACATCAGTAAAGAAAACGTTAAAAGCTCAAGGAAGACATGAGCCCATATATGTAATTACACATTGCTTATAGACATAAGCAAGGGAAAAAGTAGAAGTCTGTTCTGAGGGAAAACAAATTGAAAGAGGTTGGTTGTACAAGCATAAGAAGAGGGATGGGTTCTGGCAATATGATCAGCAACATATGTAATTTTTTATTTAAAAGGTGTAGATACAAAAAGATCAACGCAGAGAGAAATAAGGAGATCTCCCTTGCACTCTTTCATATCCCACCAGCCAGTGTTGGTCCAGGATAAGGCAGGAGTCTGCAGCCCCATCTCATCTCCTGTATGGGCGGCAGGATTCAAGGATTTGAGCCAATACTGCTTCTGCTTTTCAGGCTATGCATCACCAGAAATCAGAACTGGAGGTTGATCCCGATTCAGTCATTTCCGGCTTTCCCTTAACCATTGCACCACAGGACTTTCCCTTGTCAGGATATTCAAGGGAATTTAATATCATTATAGAAAAAAAAAGTTACATTATCAATGAAAATAATGTCTTCTACTGAATAGATAAAAAAATATAGAAACCAAATAAACAGTCATCCTAGAGGACAGGCAAGTTTATCTTGTGGTATTAATTACTGAAAAGCCTTAGTAGCTTAACAACAAAGATTATTTCTTGTTCTAATCATAGGTCAAATACAGGTTGAAACAGGAGTGGGATGAGACTTCATTTGACTGAAAACAGATTTGGAGTCCAGTAACTTTTTGATATGATCTGCCAAGGAGAAAATGGAATTCCCAAAAATTGTCTTGTGACAGCCTTGGTCACCAATACGTGAAAGCAACACAACAATTCGGCATTTTTTAAAATTTCTGTTTCATCCTGAAACTGATTAGAATAAAGAGAAAAATTTTAATTTAAATATGCTCCATCTGACAAACGGGGCTGGGCAAAATGGACAAGTACTACAAGTATGAATTTCGTGTTAGAAATGCATTAGGCAGATACGCTATTTTTAAAAGTCACAAAATTTCAAATTTAGCTTCATAAAATAAGTAAAATGAGATTGTTTCCTCTGCCTCCCTTTGAAATCGTGGTTTTTTTACCCTCTTGGTGGGAGGCCGGCTCAATCCTTCAAGGAAGGTGGCCGTCAAATGTTTCTCATTGTGGAGATGATTCAGACAGGAGTAGAGGAAATGAACCACATTAGTCTATTCCAGCCTCCAAGGGAAGGACTCTTCTCATCCGGTTTGGATCAACTGCTTGGACTCAGATGACTCAGTTGTGGCCAGGGGGTGGCATCAGCCAGGAACAGGATAGCTGTGGAAAGCACAGAGAAGGGAAGGGAAAGCTATTGGGTACATTCACTGGCTGTACCTCTTGGGCAGCTGTGAAGATTCAGGGTGTGCTGAGGTAGACAGGGATCTCTTCTGGGGACTTTTGAGAATTCTTGTTCCCACTCACCACAGTTCAAGCGTAACCTTAGTGAGAATGCCAGGCCGTGATGAGATCCAAGCCTCAGGGCACCAATCCCAAACATGCATGGTAAGACTCAAAGAGAGCCTTCTCACCTAATTTAAGAAGTGTCTACAATACCCCTACTCCAATTTACCATTCTAAACATCTGGGCATTCACTAAATTCAGTGAATAAGGACACAGTTTTGAAAGCTTCCAGGGTGTTAAAACTCAGTACCTACAAAGACAGGGAAATCAGGCTGCAATCCATTTTTAATCAACAGTATTGGGTGCCTAAACTACAGGGAACAAAGACTTGAAAGCTTTTAGGGAATAGCACAAATATGAATACAGTCATAAACATCAATTATTGTCATGTTAGGTATGACCACACATAGGCATCAAAGTGGTCATATGAGAAATACAAATGTAAATGGCTTAAAATAGAGGAAGGATAATAAACAAAAAGTCTAATTGAGACAGAAAACCTATCAGTGTTTCCTCTTCACTAGATTTACCGTAGCACTTGTACTAACTCCAGCTTACTCAAGTGAAGTTCTTGGATCTATGAAGTGATGACGAATGTGATATAATAGGTGTTATATAAAGCTACAAAGTTCTAAGCATTCATACAGAGAACTCACTGTTCCTCTCTTGAATTCTTTATCTCTGAGAATTGTGTTTTTCTTCACAGTTGATTATTAATGAAGCATCAGATGCATTAGCTGAGACTAGTACAGAGCAGATGTGCGTCTGTACAGAAATGTGAACTGCAACTTGTGAACAGCAAGCTGCATTACCTGTGGCAAGCTGAGCCAGTTGTAACCCTCTTCAGCAATGCCAATGTAAATCAAACGGGCAAGAGTAGCTCTCAAGCTCTGGCTCCAGTATTTCACTGATCTTTCTAACATCTGCTGAATGTCACATTATGGAGGTTCCAGGTTTCAGTGAGAAGTCTGCTAGGTTTGCCTGGCCTGTTTAACTCCCATATATAACTTGAATTAATGTCTATCAATATCCTAAATGGTAACCAACATGGCAATGCTGGGAGTCTGGGTCATGAAATCGACCCCATTCCCACACCAGTCCAAAAGGGCTTCTCCATTCTGTTTTTGCTCATAATTGGATTTATAAATCAATAGAATCTGCAACACGATGGGAAGATTCACCTTCTGAATTCCCAGTGATCTCCCATTCCCACCTGACCACCAGTGGTCAGTTGCTGCTGAGTGTCTGTTCACTGCAACTCTGCCTCACTCTCTACTGCTTCCCTGTGCTCACAAGCTCCAGGTTTCCCTCTGCCATCAGCCTGTCCTCTCCTGTTCCCTGAGTCATGCCCTCTCTGCTTCTCCTCAGATGATCCTTCTCCATCCTTTTGAACATGTCTTTACCAGATTCCACCATCTTGCTCTCCCCAGTATAAATATTTTAGTTTTAATTCTTTCAATCTGAGAGCAAAAGATACTATTTCTGGCTCTGCCCTTGATGGTTTCTTTCATGCTTTTCATTATAGAGATCTCCCACTTCATTTGATTAAACCCAAATATTGTATATTTGTGTCTGTTATTGAATACATTTCTCTTTTGGCTTCTTTTTCAATTAGTTTGTCACAGTGTTTTTAAAGGCAATTGCTTTGTATATGTTGATTTTGTAACCTAAAACATTACTGACTTGGTTTATCAGATTTAACAGCTTTTTCACAGAGTGTTTAAGTTTTTACATGGACAAAATCATGTCATCTGTAAACTTTCATATTTTCACTTTCTCCTTTCTAGTTTGGAAATCCAGTATTTCCTTTTTCTTCTTGATTGTTCTTGGTAATGTTTCTAGTACTCCTTTGAATAAGAGTGGTGAAAGACAATATCCTCTTCTGGTTTCACATCTGAAAGAGCTCTTGCAGCTTTTTACAACTCAATATGTTATTGGATGTGGGTTTATCAGATGTATCTTTATGGTTTGAAGATATATTCGTTATATAATGAATTTGCAGAAAATTTTGTCATGAATGAATATTGAATCTAATCCATTCTGCTGATGTGATTTATGATATGCATTTACAAAAATTCGCTGTTCCTATGTTTGTCTAGAATAAATTAATTCCATTTGATCATCATCATTTTGATGTGGTGTTAGAAAAAAACATTTTGCTAAAATTTGTTCACAATTTTTAAAATAAACGTTCATCAGGAATAAATATTAAGTCTATAATTTATGAGTTTTTGCTCATTTTTATGATCAGAGTGATGTTGGTTTCATAAAAAGAACTGGACAAATTTTCATCATGCTCAATATTTTAGAGCAGGTTGAAAAATGTTTAATAGTTTGTAGACCTCATTAGGAAGTCTCCAGTTCCTAAACTATTCCATTGAGTTTCTTGTAACTGAATGTCCATGTCTTTTTCAACGCTTGGGACCTTTTCAGCTATTATTTCAGTTAGTAATTCCAACATCTTTTTCCTTCCTTTCTCCATCAAGAATGTCGGTCAATTTTTGCTATGTGTTCTGAAATTAACTTCTTCATGTAGTGCCCAGCTCCTCATAAGCTCTCAATAAATACTTACAAGATGAATAAATGTAAAAACGCAGATAAATTATGAAGTAGTGTTTCAATTAAATAGCCCATACATCCAACTTTTTGTAATACGTTGTACTTTCCAAGGGAACTTCAGCTACACTTTCTGATGGGGTACAACACCAACATAAAGAGATCTTTCAACTATCATTAATACAAGCCTAACTCAAATGGCCTAAGCAATAGTGGAATTCTAAATTTTTGAAAATATGTTTCTAGTATTGGCTGATCCAGAAGTTTAATTATGTCATCACAGATTCGGGCTTTTGGTACAGTGATAACTCCATCATTGCTGTATTCCATGAAGTACTGTTGCCTCTAGATTCTGGGTTGATCCTTCCTCATTCATATCAGGCTATGGAATCTCTCCTGGAAACATTCTTCCAAATAAAAGGATGGAAAAGATGTGCCACAAATCTCTGATGGTCCCAAATCACAGCCTCACTTGTTGCTGAACCAATCCTTGGTCAAGTGGTATGCTTGATATAATTCTTATTCACTGATAAGAGTTCATCTCCAGACTTGATACATGTGTGAGTATGTGTGTGTGTGTGTGTGTGTGTGTGTATGGCGTAAAGGAGGGAGAAAGACGAGAACAAAATCAAAGCATGTGGAACTAGAAGAGTGGAATGAATGGCAGGCAGACACTCAACAACATCCATTTCAATAATTTTCATTTTTGCTCATCTCTAATTAAAATGATATGTATGTATGTATCAGAGATAAAAAAAAAGAATAAAATAATGGAAACTGATAGACAGACAAAGAGTTTGAATACATTGATTCACTCCCTAAATAGCCTACAACAGCCAGGACTGAGTCATGTTGAAACTAGGAGTTGGGAAATTACCTGTATCTCCCACATGGGTGGGAGGAATTCAAGTACTTGATTCACCACCTGATGTCCATCCTTATGTGCATTAGCAGGAAGCTGGAATTAGGAGAAGAGCCAGAACTTGAACCAAAACACTCTAACCTGGTGTGTGTGCCTCTTAACCTCTAAGCCAAATTGCCAAGTCATCCAGTTATTTTGTTGCTTGCAAGCACAAGAAATTTGAATAATGACTGTCATGTTAGTTACAAAATCACAGGCTTGGAAATGTACGATTCAAAAAAGCAGACCAATATGTAAATACACACATCTACAAATGAGGAAAGAGTCACACAATTAGTTAAAACAGAACTGGAAATTATCACCATTTACTGGCACATTCTGTGCCATGTCCAGCATCTCCCTCTTCAGATATCAACATTGTGACACTGTAGACGATACAGAAACACTTGATTGTTACCTTTTGTGCCAATAGAGGAGTGATGGTAATATTTATGATACATAACAGGTATTGCTATAAATAATATTAGAACATTAGTTAAATAAATTTAATGAATAACAACTATTATTATTTGATTATGTCAATGCATCACTGAACTGAATTTTAAGAAAAATTCATTGGAGTTCCTCTTTACTCTGCAGAGAACTAACCATGTGCTCTGGTAGGTGCTGTATCTTGGAACCTATCCAACATCAAGAATGAGAAGAGGGGTCAGCATGGTGCTGTTGCACACTAATCTTCCACTTGCAATTCAACATCACATATGGTGCCAATTTTAGTCCTGGCTGCTCCACTTCTGTTCTAGCTCCCTGCTTATGGCCTGGGAAAGCAGCAAATGATGACTCAAGTCTTTAGGACCCTGAATGTATGTGGGAGCCCAAGAAGCAGCCCCTAGTTCCTGGCTTTGAATGGGCTCGGTTCCATCTATTGTGGCCATCTTGACAGTGAACCAGTCAATAGATCTCTCTCTCTCGTTGGCTTGCTCTCTCTTTGTTTCCTCTTCTCAGTAAAAATATGCCTTTCAAGCTAAATAAATAAATAAATAAGTAATAGGAATGGGCAAAATTTATGATCAGCACAATTCAAGTAAGTATGAAGCGGAAAAAGAATTAAGTATCTCAACCATCTGGATTTGCAATAATCTTACTATTCTTTTACAATTAATCATATTGTCTTCCTGTTTCATTCATTCTAAAACTGTGCTATAGAACCTTTCAAGCTAATATACACTAAGCATAAACCATTTAATAACAGAAATCATATTATGGTTATGATTTTAGAAATATATTTTCCTAGACATAGAAAAGCAAAACCACATAAACTATTACAATAAATAACATAAAAAGCTTATTGTATGTGAAAAATGTATTCCTTAACATTTTCAGTCTTTCACGTAAGGGAATCCTAAGTTGCTTTCGAAGACTGTAACGGCTCTGTAACCAGTGATAATTGTTAATATGCCTCAACTTTTTATTAAACAATAATAGGATTCTAAGAAATGGTCATTAAAATATTTCAGAAAAATATGTGAAACAAATGAAATCAGCCAAGGAAAAAAGGACTAAGAACACTGCAACTGATAAGCCAATAAAATGTGTGCCATGTTACATTCATTGTTTGATGCTCAACCAGTGACTATTTGAATAAGTGATTTGAATTAGAAATTATTTAGAGCAAATATTTTACGTGATATGAAGCCAGACATCAAGCTTAAATCAATCATTCAGGAGGAGACATCAATTTTCATTACTTGAACGTTGTCATCAATGTTTCCAAAATGTCTCATCATGATTTGAACAGGACTAGGTTTATCTTGGAATGCAGAAATACCTGCTGAATTTATGATTGCATAATTATAATACCAGCTGATTTGTTTGTCTCAAAAACATTTTAAATGTATAGTTGATGGTTTTTCTTTCCTCTTTTGTTCTAGAAACTATAAACAGTCTCCTAAGTGTCTTGGGTTTAACCCTCATGAATACTAATGGCGGACCATACGTCACACAAATGCACTTTTGTACATGCACAGTGTGTTTGACACTTCAGTTATAAAGGTTCTTTGAAAATATTCATACCTTTAAATGATTTCTCCTAGTATCCTCTGTAAGTGTTTAGAAAGAATAACAAGTCTACAGTTTTCAAGGTTACTATCATTTTTACAAAAATAATAGTTACATGTTAAACGTTGACTTACAATGGCTAAACACATCAACAATGGAAAAAAGCAAAACCCAAATATATTAAGATATTAGTAAAAGAAACGACAAATTTGCATAATAGAACTCACCCTTGGCTGATTATCCCCAAAACACTTAACTGTGTTAACTCACTATGGGAAAAATGAATGTGGTACTTTACATCATTGGGGAAATTTATGTATTAAAAACCTTTTAAATTGACTTGGATCATTTCAATACATTCCTTTTTCACTTAAGGAAGCAACCATGAAGGAAAATATGTGTAAGAAATAAAATAATGACAGCTGTACATCCAAATAAGGGATTCAACCAATGCTATAGGAAAATGAGCCTTTTACTTTTTACAATTTTGTTATTGCATAAAATGTTTCCACTAATGAAAATGGAACATAAAGATAATGGAATATGGGAGCTGCTGAAACAAAGCAATTCAAAAATGAGAATTTTAAGCCTTTTCTCTGAGACAGTACTGATTCGCAGCCACTTCTGGTATAAATGACATGTTGCATAACACTTCGCTTTCATATCACAAAAGTAAACAAGCTCTATATGCAATTTGATTTATCTAAAGACCCAATAAGCGAATGTAAAGGGGTCAGTTTTCAATGTGATATTTCTCATAGTTGTCACATAGGGGTGTGCTATTTTCAGGAGTTTGGGTGATATGCTCTGAAAAGCATGCATCTCTGGGGCATGCAATGTAAGTGGCAAAGGATCAAAATAGAACTTGAATTCCTGCAAGCTGATTCGTCCTACAGAAACATTCAGGGTTGAAAGAAAGACTTAAATGGTATTTTATTTTGTTTTATTTGGGGCACTTCTTTTTTTTTTTTTTTTTTGCACTTCATTTTTTTTGTTGTTGTTGTTTGTCTTCATTTGTTTTCTCTATATATTGAGTTTAGAAAAGCTTCCAGTTTGTTGTGAGCTGGTGTACCACTTTCACTTGTTTCTCCTAGACTTTATGTTTGACTATAATCCGACCAAGCAACAAATTTCTTCCGTTCCCATATTTGGAAGAAAGAGGAGAAATCCATGTGATTCAGTCAACTGAGTTTGGGATTGATTCTCAAATTACGCTTTCACTTTCAAATTTTTAAGCCTAATATCAAGTCATGTGTATTGGCAATATGTTTTACCAGGATATTTTGTTTTTAAGATGTTACCAATATATTGTCATTAACTATAGTATAAAGCAATCATAGGTACATATGGTTCTTAACACTGTGAATTATCTTTCTCCTTAAACGTTAAACTTGTGGACAATAGTCACATTTAGCTGTTCCCAGGAAGCCTGCTGAGCACAATGCTAAATTTTCATTGCCTCTTCGATGTCATGTCACATATAATTTGTTTTACTAGAACATGTTGAGCAGGAAGTGGACTGTCAGGATACCATTAAAAAGGTTGTAGTGCTGACAGGATATAAACAGTTAGATGAGAAGTAAGAAAAAAGAGGAAATGTTACATAACAGTTAAGATTTCAGTGACAATAAAGGACAACTCAGCTCAGAGCTACTCTGTCCCTGACACTCCAACCCCACACAAATGGTGTTCTATGATAAAGTTTTAAATGATCAATGATGCTTATAATAGAGCAAAAAAGAAAAAAAATACAATTAAAAGCTAATTTGGATTGTCCACATGGTGGCATAACAAGCTAATTCTCTGCCTGAGACGCTGGTTCAAGTCCTGGCTGCTGCATGTGTGATCCAGCACCCTGCTAATGCCGTGAGAAAGCAGTGGAGGATCACCTGAGTCCCAAAGGCCCTGCACCATGTGGGAGACCCAGAAAAGCCCTTGGCCCCCAGCTTTGGACAGACCCAGCTCTGACCATTTTGGTCCTTTAGGAAGGGAACCAGCAAATGGAAGTTTTCTCACTCTCTGTCTTTCCATCTCTCTCTCTTTCTCTCTCTCTCTCTCTCTCTCTCTCTCTCTCTCTCTCTCTGTAATTTCAGCTTTCCAGTAAAATAATACTTTTTTAAATCTAGCATCCATTTATAATTTTAAAATATTAGATTATAGTAGATTAAGTATGGAAGGCTCTTCTATCAAAGTAATGATGGCTAAATAGAAAATCTATAGGAAATATCACACTGAATGGGGTGACACAGAATGCATCTTCCCTAAAGTCTGAATACAGAAAACTCCTAACTAAAATGTGCAGTATGTGTTAGCTACAGCAGTTAGGAAATAGAAAAAAATAAAAGGCAGACAAGTAGTAAGCAAGAAAGTCAAAGTGATATGGCTATTATATCAAATATATGACATGCAGATAGCCCTAAAGATTTTCAAGAGACTACCAGATCTGATCAATGAATTCAGCAAGCCTCAAGAATGCAAAGCCAATGTACATTCCATTTTAAAAAGCGGCCTTTCAAAGACAAGGGAAAAAGATAAATTGCAATGGATGACAGCTTTCAAATTTGGACATTACAAAATGTCAGACGGATCTTATATTTGTAATCACTTTATTTATGGTTCAGGGAAATTTCATCATTAGTTTCTCATTTGTTTTTTTTTAAGCAATAACTATTACTTAAGCTGTTGAAAAGTATGACTTATGTACCTCAAAGGACTGGCATCTAACTTGACATCCTTAAAACATATTTTTAAAAACAGGTGTGGGTTTTTTTTTTTGCCATCTCAGTAACATTTTTCTATATAAATCAATATGGCAACACTCACCAGGGTTTGATAGAATTAATCTAATTCTGGTCATATCTGAGGCTGTTACCTTTGAGATGTGCATCGATCATTAGAATTCCTGGGGTTCCAAAAGATAACACTATGACCCTGATTCTCTACGGTGACCACTGTACTCTAACCTGATTTATTATTCATTGGAATTATGACATGTTGGTGCCTCACTGCATCTCCCGACGGGTTACAGAAATGATCTTGACAGTTCTTCATAGGAACAGAGAGATTTTCCTTACTGGGTCTCAGCACCCTATCCACAAGTACGTATCTAACCATTCCCACACTTCCAACTCCCACAGAAAGTCACAAAACTCCTACCTTCCACTCTCCCACTTCTCTCCATTTGACTCATCTTCCTCAACTGACCTACATAAGACTTCATCATTGACCTTGAAATACAGACCAGCTTCAACGTCCCTTGAGAAAAGGTTCCCAGGAAAGAATGAACAAAAACTGTACTCTGAAAGTGGAGTGTTGAGGAAATGAGGAAGAGAAGTGAGATGACTGCTTATTTTTTCTTTACATTTCTCATATGACCAGCAATTCTGCTCAAATACCTCAAAGCTACAATCATAAAAACTGTCAGAATAAAACAAATTCAGTGAATCATTAGCAGCCTACTTTGTAAGTTGATCATTTCATATGGCCCACAAATGATGTTATCAATCCTAAAAAGCCCTTGACAGAAAAAAAAAAATTACTTACTCCTTCCAGGGGAGAAAAAAATCTGGAGAACAGATAAACAAATGACAAATGGAGATGGAATGTAACATAGATGAATATACAGGTATTAGGTAGATAAATGATAGATGGATGATAGATAATGGATAGATAATAGATGATAGATAGATAGATAATGGATAGATAGATAGATAGATAGATAGATAGATAGATAGATAGATAAAGAGAGCTAGACTATTGGTGTAGCAGCCCTGGAAGATGTTTTTTAGAATAGAACTCGGGGCCCAGCATGGTAGCCTAGTGGCTAAAGTCTTTCCAAAAAAAAAATTAATAAATCTAAAAAAAAATACAACTCAGCAATTAAAAAGTATGAACCACAAGCATGTTCCAAGGATTTTCATCCCAAAAGCATTATGC
This sequence comes from Ochotona princeps, assembly GCF_030435755.1. Classification (NCBI taxonomy): domain Eukaryota; kingdom Metazoa; phylum Chordata; class Mammalia; order Lagomorpha; family Ochotonidae; genus Ochotona; species Ochotona princeps. The sequence continues at coordinate 8,675,172 of NC_080834.1, forward strand.
TAAATGAAAGAAACCACAACATAGAGAACATAACATGTAATTCAAATTATGTAAAACTGAAGGAAACACACAATCCATCTTGACTGAAAGGAAGCGGAGGAATGGTCACCAGGGTGTGAGCATGTGGGTCACCATTGCTCAGGAAGGAGTACAGGAAAGCTTCCGGAGTCGTGGGAATGTTCTGCGTGTGGCCTTCGATGGTTACATGAATAAATGCACTTTTGAGAACTGAATTGTGTGTCTTAAGTGGAAAGACTTTATTTCCTGTAAATTACACCTTTTATCAGAGGAATAAGAGAGTATTGAGGCATTAGGATTACATTTGGCTACAAATGCAACAGACTGAAGCAATGTGGATAGTTATTCCTCTCATTCATGAAGACACTGGTGTTGTGAGAGATCTTAACTTTTGGTAATTCAGGTTGTCACTCCACAATGTCTAGAAGGGATCTTCCAGGCATTGTAGTCATCCATCAGTAAAGCGAGAGAGAAAGAGAGAGAGAGAGGGAGAGAGAAGCAGAGGTGGGGACATAAAGAGGGGGCCCCATTGTTTAAACCAGGGACCATGTAGAGCATGAATTTACAGCATTCTGAGACACAGAGAGGTTGAAAAATAGTAAATGCTTAATGTTAGAAATGATTTGGTAAGTTATTGAATAAACCAACTGCATCCAAGAAGGCAGAAGTCATCTCTCCCTCCCAGCCACTCAGCCAGTGGCGTAAGAATGCAGTAAACACTTGTTTGGTTTGTTTATAGCAATTTTTTTTTACAGTCAAAGACAATATCACACTAATTTCATGATTTTTATTTTATACCTTGAATTTATTTTCATGGTACCAACACGTCTTATCCCAAATCGTGTTCACATAATTGCTGTTATTTGGCAAGTACAGGGAGTGCGTCACATTTGTCTGACGCCTTAGGAGAAAATTCATGACTTGAACAACATGTACTCTATTTATTTTTACTTAATTTTATTATTCTATTGATCATTCCAACAATAATGATGACCAACACCAAATTGTAACAGTGTTGGCTGACCCAGGTGGTAACAAATCACACTTCATTTTAAATCTAGTTACATCAAATTCCCCTTGCTTGACACAAAATTAATTTATTTTGCCAAAATAGCTAGAATTGGTCAAACACAAGTCTAATGAATCATAACAAATTCTTAAAACACTCAAATGGAAACAACCATCTATGTGACCAGAGTCAAGTGAGTCTTGGTGATCAATACTCAAGGATTTAATCTACTTTGTTTAAGAGGCAAAAAAAAAAAAAAAAAAAAAAAAACAGGCTGAAGAAAACAGGCTGATTAGTGGCCATGTTGTATTTGTGTTCATTTTCTCATGCTGAAATGCGCATATCCTCATTTAAAGAAACTTAAGAGGTGAGGTTATTAATGGAGCATGTGACTGAATGGAAGAATCACATATCTGAAACCCAGAGATAAAACCCTGGAGATATTCTGGGTCCAGGGAGAACCATGAAACTTAGCAACGGAGTTCCTGAAATTTTTCTTCAGTGTTCCAGATATAATACTGATAAATTATTCCCTAATGTTTACTTCTCTTAACCTAATACAAAACTGATTAATTTCGACTGTTTTCTCTGTGTATGTGTTAGGGTGACTTAACCTTTGCTAGCTTGTAATTCAGGATCACATGTTAGGATTTTTTGCAGCCTGACCATCTCTGTCCACTTTCAGTAGCCATCATCGACTCCTTTCTATTATACTGTAAAATCTAATTTAAATGGGCGGGTGCCTTAAGATGATTCAGTGAATTCAGTGATTCAGTTTGCTAGCCTCCCCTCAGAATGCCAAACCACATCCTGGGTCCTTGGGTGAGTTGCACAGAGGTGATCAGATAAGCTGTGCTCAGAGTGCGTTTGGCCACCGATAGCAGTCCTTGGATATAAGTGGAGACCTGGCAGTATCACTGTTTTCAAGGGAAACTTTTATTGCTGCTAGAGTCTTTTCTCATCGGGGCATGGTTTCTGACTGCAGTGCCTTCTTCAGACTGAAAAGGGAATGCAGGATCCAGGAGGCATGAAGGATGAACAAAGGTGGTTTGGGAAGAAATGTGGTTTTAATTTTTACACATGTTGACTTACATGTTGATTATTGGGAGATACATAGCAAAGCCCGTTATTTCTATAAAAATGTGTTCTAAAAAATATGGTTTCAAGAGACATGCTAGAATTGACTTTCACTGAATCATCTTAAGGCACCCGTCCATTTCTACATCAATCACTTTTCTTTAGGATTCAATATGCTGATTGTCAGGCTTCGGCTGTTTGACCACTCCAGAGCCAACAAAGGAATGAACACCACATGGATTACACTGATCACAAAGGAATTTTTTTTTCCCCAAAGTAATATCAACAGAGAAAAAGTGTTGCTTAGCAAGTAAGGAATAAAAGATGCCAACATATTTTCTAATAATAATAATAAATAATGAAAATAGTATTTAATATAATAAATGATATGTAATAATAAAGTTACCTTTTTAATATTGCAACAGATATTTATTAGATAATAGATACATATAATCAGTTTTCTTGTGACTACAGAAATCTGGACTGTTTAAATTCAGGATCCAGATATATCTCTGCATGTTTGTTTCAAAATTCTTTTCATTTATTACATAAATGAATAAAGTTCCAAACCAAAAGGTTCACCATGTTTACTTGATCCAGATCCTGTGTCCACAGAGTGCCAGACTCATCAAGGTCTCACGTATCATGGCACAATCGAAACTAGAATCCAGCTTTCTTACGCCCCTGAGTGAGTTAAGTGTCATTTGGTATGAACTCAAATGACTGTAACACAATGCTGAAAACAGCAAGCACCATTAGAAAGGTACAAATCGTGTGCTCTGAGAATTCAAATATAGTAATTATCTTTGGGAAGGAGGCAGGCCATGCATTTCATCTGGTTAGCACAAACCAACCCTGTTGGATGCTTAAATTTGTTTTTCATATAATTTTATGTAAATTTTTGAAAACTGTATTAAGCTCTTTCCCATATTTTTTAAAAATAGCAAGTAGTCAACATAATTTGGCCTTTTCAGTAACTATGTTATCGTTATGAATCACTAGCATGGCATTTCGGTTAAATACACACCGTTCTGTCTTAATTTTTTGCTTATACCTTTTCTAACAATTGTCACTTTATTGCCACCAGTTTGTTTGTCTGTAATATTACCTTTGCCTTTCTAATGTGTTCCTTTTACTCTACTTTGACCCAGGAAACCAGTAAACACACAATTGTTATGACCTTGGTTAAGAAAGAATAAACAAACTACAAGTGAGATTATGTAGCCTCTAAGGAAAGTCCATGGCTTTGGTCCGGGGACGTGGGAGCTATTTTGGAAACGCAAAGGCCTTTTTTGCTTATTTCTAGTTTGCGTTCCAGGGACCAGGCGTCCCTGGAGTCTGACCGCTAGTCAAGTAGAACATTACCATGGTAGGGCTTGACTAACAATGCCAGATTACTGTGAGGTGAGTGTGGATGGGTAGCAACTAACTCTTCAGAAGTATCCTCTGACACATTCCAGGGAGACTCCAGTAGCATTGACAGTGCTTGAACTGTGAGCATGAGGTTGTTTTCTTTCCATTTTAATTGAGAAGATGTTCTCCCAACAAAATTATTAAATGTATCTTGACAATAGGTTGCTAGACTTTCTACCATTGTCTATTCTACAATGGCATGATACACTTGGACAGCAGAGTGATAGACTTGTGACTGTTGCTGAAGGACTATAGTATTATGACAATGTAAGGGGAAAACAGTGGCGGGGGAGGGGAACTGGGCAGAGTGGAAGGGGAAATCCTTGGGCCTATGCAACTGAAAATAAAAATCAAGAAAATAATATGAAGAATATGACATTAAATTCTATCCCCTTAAAGTGCTAATTCACTATAAAACATCCAAGTTAAAACCAGGGGTCTCTTCCCACCATGAGAATCATTCGCAGTCTGCATAGCCTCTATCACTGTTAAAATACCTCAGAGATTCTAAGTCAGGCCACACAGCCCTGCTCATCTTAAACCAAATTAGCTACTTCTCTCTAAATTCAGTATGCCTGGGCTTCACGAAAATTTGGAAGCATAGTGAAAAATGCAGTACATTTCACTGGCTCTGGGCTCTTACAAAACCCTTCATTCTGTAGAAAATTTCCTATCAATTATTTATAGGAAATCCTGAGGGAAATCTCCCAAATAAGAACACTCCTATGCTGTACCTCTATCATCAGCAAGGTACAATCCTCTCCTTAAGCCTTCCCCCCAGGAACCAAACTTGCCAATTCACATCTCCTTTGTTATATAAGTACCTTGTCCAGGAACTTCATTGTTCACAGAATCCATTAAGCATACTAGGGTTTGTATGCCTGTCTGTAATAACATAAGCACCTTCTCCAGGAACTGCTTTGTTCACAGAATCCATTAAGCATACTTAGGTTTCTATGTTCATCGCCCCTCCTACATCACTGTATTGGAGACATCCCTAGAGCTGTGTTTAAAGTTGCTCGTGTTCCAGAGTTACAAAGCTTTCAGGACAATATGTGTCTTTTGATGCTGTTCAGATATACACAGGACTCATAAACCCAAAATAGGGATGCTTGAAATTGAAGTGAAAGCTGAGAGGATTTGTTAGCTTTTCTTTACCTGAACTGAAATAGCTGAATGGAATCTAGGAAGAAAAAGGCACAGATCAATATCAGGCACATCCCACGAGGCTGGCATCTGGAAGAGGTAGAATGTTCCTGAAGCAAGGATCACAAGGTACTCCAAGAAGCAGAGAGAGAAGCTAAACTGTATCTGACTTAAATAATCAACCCATTGAGAACAACTCTGCTAAGGAAAGCTTTCAATGATCTGAACACTACCCACTGGACTCTCCTTCCAAACACCGTAATTTGATCAGTTATTGACCCCAATCAATTATCAGCATTCATTCATTCACTGTTAATATGAGGCTTCAGAATGTAAATAATTTCATGTAATTGGAGAGTCAATGCAGTTCTGTCCGTAACAATTACTTACAGCTGTCTAAAGCAAAAAGTCCTTGCCAACCTGTCAGTGTCTTGGTTCAGATCTTTGCACTATCCTTCTCAGAAAGAGCCTCAGTCATGTGCAAGAAGGTGAATCTGCCCCATTGATTTCTAATATATTTCCCCAAACTATTTCAGAATTCAGATGTAGAGCTTGAAAGGGAAGAATGTAGGTGAATAAAATGCTGGCAATCAAACCCCTAACAGTATGGCTCAGTAGTTAAACCCTGGCCTGTGCCAAGACCCATGTGGCCAGCAGCTGGTGTCCAGGATGCTGCACTTCCCATCCAGCACCCTGTTTGTGTCCTGGGAAAAGCAATGAAGGAGGGCCCAAAGCCTTGGTACCCTGTATCCACGTGGGAGAGCTGGAAGAAGTTCCTGCCTCCTAGCTTTGAATTGGCTCAGTTCAGGCCATTATGGCCACTTAGGAGTGAACCAGCAGGTGGAAGATTTTTCTATCTCTCCTTCTCTCTATAAATCTGACTTTCCACAAAAAAAAATAAATCTTTAAAAAAATTGGTAATCAATTTCCTACCCTTTCTTATCCTTACTGTAATTGATATTCATCTTAAGATGTCTACATTTTAACTTTATGTTTTGGCCTTCCCATGTCAAGCCAATCAATGATCATTGCAGGCAAGCAATTGCAATTTTAAAAAACTCCTTGATAAGTTGATTTATAGGGAGAATGAGTACTCTAATACAGGACTCTTCACACCCTATTTTGTTTCATCCTCAACTATTTTTATAATTTATTTTCTAAAAACAGCAGCTCCATGTTTATGAACCCTACCATTGCCCTGAATTCCAAATGGGCAAAGATAGAGGTATTTCAGTGAATAAAAAATATTTGTACTCTGGGGAAATGTGTACAAGTTGACTGCTATAAATGTTTCATACTTTCTGAAAGAGAACATTCTTATCAAAAGATAGGTCCCTTCAGATACAGTCTCTATTTTCACATTTGTGAGACAGATACAATCATTTTGCTTGTGCTGGCTAAGAGAAACAGCCTCCTTCCCTAGGTCAATAAAATAGCTGTACTAAATAGTTGCCTACCAGTGCCTCTCGGGGATTAGGGTTCTTTTAAGACAAAACTGAACACGTGTTTTAGGTATTCTCAAGTTTTTGAAGACTGGACAGCCAAGAGTGGTAGAACTTGAGGTGAGGGAGAATGAATGAATGAATGAATGAATGAATGCGTTTCGACTTCCATTGCGGCAAAGTCCCCAGACATAACAGATCTTTTCATAGTCTTTTCAGAGATGTCAAAAGCCAATCTTGTACCAATGGGGTCACTGTCTGAGACCAGGAACCGACTTCACTGTCTGGAGTAGGAAGCTGAGAGCTAAGATGACTTAGTAAACACTCTACAGAAACACTGGCCTGGAGACTCAAGGGTAGCTGCATAAATACAATACACACACACACACACACACACACACACACACACCTACACACACGTTTCAGTACTATACAATTGGGATTGGGATTCCATATCTGTGGCTTCTACAACTAGGATTCAAGCAATCATAGATTTAAAATACTGAGGGAAATGTCATCTGTACCTATGTGTAAAGATTTTTTTTTGGCATAGTCTAAATTTTATATATAATGTAAATATAGTGTTTACATTATACACAGAATCTGGAGTAATATAGAGATGAGTTAAGATAATGCAGAAAGATGTATGTAGTTTTTTTTTTTAAAGATTTTATTATTATTGGAAAGCCGGATATACAGAGAGGAGGAGAGACAGAGAGGAAGATCTTCCATCCGATGTTTCACTCCCCAAGTGAGCCGCAACGGGCCGGTGCGCGCCGATCTGAAGCCGGGAACCAGGAACCTCTTCCAGGTCTCCCACGTGGGTGCAGGGTCCCAATGCTTCAGGCCGTCCTCAACTGCTTTCCCAGGCCACAAGCAGGGAGCTGGATGGGAAGTGGAGCCGCAGGGTAGGAACCGGTGCCCATATGGGATCCCGGTGAGTTCAACATGAGGACTTTAGCCGCTAGGCCACGCCACCGGGCCCAGATGTATGTAGTTTTTTTTTTTTTTTTTATTCATTGATTACATTGTATTATGTGATACAGTTTCGTTGGATCTGGGAATCACCCCAAAGATGTATGTAGTTTTATGCAAATACTGTGCCATGGTATGGAAGCGATTTGAGCACCTGCATAGTTGGGTATGAGGATGGGTTAGTCCTGGAACCAGTCTTCCACGAATACTAAGGGATGATTATATTATCATCATGCACTACATGTTAACAATTTTTTGGTGGGTGTATTTCAATTCAAAAGAGACCTAGGCCTTGTTCCTCTGAATGTTTTGTTCCTTTATTCTCTTCCTCTTCCCCTTTTCCTCCTTCCGTTTTTGTTTTCCTTTCCCGTGTTTTGCCTTTATGCGATTCTTTCCCATCCTTCCTTCCATGTTTCCTTATCACTTCCCTCTGTAGCCTCTGAGGGGACTATAGAGTCATTCCACATCTTCGATATCTGGGAACACTTTCTGGGCCTCTTCTTTTGATTCTTTTGAGCCCAAGAACACTGCTGGAAGAGGGCCCCATCATGGAGAGCAGTAGGTATAGAGCAGCAAAGACAGAGCACAGAGCACAGAGGAAACACTCAGCATTCCCCTGCCTCCATTCTTTGGACTGTGCATCCCCCAGGTGCTCCTAACCCTATGGAGGACTGCCTTCCCCGTGAAAGGCAAGGAACCTCTGGAAGCCTCACAGCTCATAGTCCAGATTGTACCTGGTCCCAGGGCCAGGCTATGATTTCATACATTTCCATTATTGCTTTATCCTTGTGTCAACACAGCGTATTTTTCAGTGGCCTCTTGCTGTTTTAATCGACATTTCAAAGAAGAGAGAGAGGTATAAAGGGCTCCATGTGGAGGAAAGGTAATTTACTTCACCGCTGCCAGGGGTCAGGTGAACCAAAAGTGTTCATTTGTCACTCCCGTAAATTACTGAGATTCTAACGAAATGTCTATCTGAATGTTTGAAAAATCTGTTAAAAATGAAGACTTTGAACATCTGAACTCTGTACCCTTTTTCAAGCATCCAAAAAAATTCAAGCTTTTTTAAGACTGCCCTTATTGTGTCTGTCATTCAGCCACTGAACTGCATGTTCTTTTATGGCTTATTCTTGTTTCTCTTCTGGTAATAAGAACACGGACACACTTCAGGAGATTTTTTTTTCCAATTAAAGTAAGTTGCAGAAAGCTAAGAAATGTAACACTTCATTAGCAGGCATTTAATTCCCTAACTTTTTATTTTAAGGAAATTAAAAAACTCTATGCTCTCTGGTACCATTTGTGTTTTTCTATTTCAGTGTACTTTATAACCAAGAACATGAGAGGTTTTTTTGATAAATATGAGGTATTAGCAAAATATTTCAACCAGAATTACTAACTCTGATTTCTGTCATTTAAGATAGATGAGCATAAGCTGCAGTTTTTGCTTGAGGAAGTAAGAATGACTATAAAGCATGTGTTAGAAACTCCATACACTTTGGATACAATGCTTTAGTGCAATGACTTAAAATGGTGCATTTCAAACCACAGCTATTCTTGTGGACTGTTTTTCGTTAAAAACAAAAAAAGTTAAATTACCCATGTTCCCCTTTACATTAAAAAGCTGAATCGCTTCCAAAACAGTTTAAGTAGCATTTTTTTCTAAATGATAACATGGTGCAATAAATTCTAATAAATTAAGAATGGCGGGCTAGGTGCAATAGCCTAGTGGCTAAAGTCCTTTCTTTGCACACACCTGAATCCCATATGGGCGCCGGTTCAATTCCCAGCAGCCCTGCTTCCATCCAGCCTGGAAAAGCAGTCAAGGATGGCCCAAAGCTTTGGGACCCTGCTCCTGCATAGGAGACCTGGAAGAGGCTCCAGGGTCCTGGCTTTGGTTGGTTGGTTGGTTGGTTGGTTGGTTGGTTGGTTGTTGTGGCCACTTGGGGAATGAATAATCGGACAGAAGATCTTCCTCTCTGTCTTTTCTCCTCTCTGTATATCTAACAAAAAAAATTGTTTAAAAATCTTCAAATAAAAGAAGAATGGCACAAGATAATTTTTTGACTAGTTGCGCATTTTAACATGTTGCATCATATTTAAATTTTTTACATGTCCATTTCAAGTAAAAGCACTATATTTTCATTTCCTAAGATCAAATTTAAGTTATTTAAATTCCTTTGAAGAACCAGTAGTATACGATTAGCGCTATATAAAACCATTCCATGGTGTAAAACAAACATTTGCATCTTACCTATCAAGCATTAGGACCAGTGCTAAAACTTTTCAAGTACACAATCCAGAAACAGTCCCAAATCTTTACTCAATGCTTCCTGACTTTCTTTTTTTATATAATAAAACAGCTTCCATTTCACAAATCTAACCCAATGTAATGAGCAATTTTTGAGAAAAAGGTTAACAATTTAGAGACAAAGTATATTCATTTTACATGCAAAACGATGGAAATTTGCTCTGAGCTCCATATCTGCCACTTCCCATTCTTAGAATAATGACTGATAATGACAGAAATCACACTGATTAAGGGTACCATTCACATCTTCCATGTTAGCTTACACACTAACTGTGATTTCTTTTTTGCAAAATTTTAAAGTTCTGTCTCAGTTTGCTATTTTAAAAAAAATGGCAACTAGGAGAGTTCATTTCATATGCCACAAATATTCGCCAGCTATAAATGACCTTCCATCTCATCTTCTTTTATGAGAACCGGGAAATCTTAACTTCATATACAAATCTGATATTTTTCCATTCTTTGGGTCTCATCAATGAACACTCCTAAGAAACTAATGAGCTGTGAAGTAACAAAGAATCATGAGACACGGTTCTGTGTTTGGCTGTTGTGGGGCCATGAGTGAATGAAGGACGGTAATATGCATGTTCTTTTCCAATCAGTCTCATAGACTCTCTGAGTATTGTTGCTCTAGCACGGATGTAAAAACATGTGCCTTTTTATTAAAGGAACAAAACTATTATGAACAAAATGTGCAAAATAATCTTATTGATTTCTTTATTGAGAGTTTGATTTTTGAAAGGATGCCACAAACTTACAGAAATTTCACCAACTTGAGCGTTAAGTCTAGAGTTAGTCGAGTATAGCTCTTTCCTGCAGGAAATCTTGCACCATTTGCTTTGGCCAGTTTCTGAATTTTTTATGATGAATCATAGACCCTTTGCTGAAAAAAAAAAAAGCTTGGGTCCCTTGAGTCAAGGTGACAACATCATTGATTATGAAGAAGTCAGATTCAGACATGATGGCTCAACCAGAGAAGGTTCTGCTCCTAGACAGATAAGGCATTTTTGTTTCACTGCCCAGTACAAATAATTTGTAGCAATGATTCTCACTTTATTGTTTATAAATACCTTAAAGTTAAATCTACAGAGTCAGTTCCAAGATGCATTGGTAACTCAGTTATTAGGAGTACAAATATGTTTTGCTATGGACAAAATATTCTGAATTATATTTAGGCAGCTAAGCAAGAAAATAAGACGACTTCAGACTGTCCCTTTGACCTGTGTTAATTAAGCACAAGTTAGGCATAATCTAATGAACTGTGGATGTCTGTATAACAGGTAAGGCCCTTCTTGCCAAGAAGTAAGGAATTTATAGCCCTGATATCCAGGCATTCCAACAGTCATTTGGCAGCTGTGTGGCTCTGACAGAGGTCAGCTGGGGGACACTACGCTCTAAAGCCAAGGTGGGAAAGAGTTGCCACATGCTCCTCCACCAGCAATTTTAATTGAGGGAGTACTCCATAATGTCTAACTTTGACTCAGCATGAAGAGATGAACATGATCTGAGAAACTGCTTGGCTCTAACAACTGATGTCCCTTCTTCACTTCCCAGCTCCCACAGAGAACCAGAATCAGCTGACTGAAAAGGCACGCTACTTTTCTCTGTTCACTCTTAACAGATCAGAGCTACAGCCAGGGTAACTTGCAGGATAGACAGCAGATCCACTGCATCCTGAAACTGTTTTAACTTTTGGGCAAAAGTCACAGAACTGCAGTCTCTCACACTTCTTGGGGATAGCACCAACAACAGCCTATTGTTTCATCTTGTGCCTTGCAGAACTTGAACTGTTGATGTTGGTATTAGGATCTGTTTTTGCACTCACGTTTAGTAATCAAAGTGCTGTATTTGCACTGCTCTATTTCAGATAGGTGGTTATCAACATCCCTAACATTTGACTCCTGCCAAAGAAGATCTGTGTAATGACTCCATTGTACGCTGCAACAGCCAGACTGTAACAATTAATACTAATTTCCTCCAACCAAATGGAATATACTTGTACCTAAGGAATGACCCGCATGTCACCTTTCTGGAGCCAAGGCTGCCAGTGCAAATTCTCCTGCATTGTGGTCTTCCTGGAAGGCTGCAGCAGGGTTCAGGTCTCATTTCCAAGGTCTGGGAGTAGGGGTTTTGGAGTTAGAATACCCAGAATCAGTTACATTTACCCAGCAGGTGCTGTGAAGGCAACCATTTACATGATGCAGTCCTAAAGACAGAGTTATTGGTGCCAAAGCCCAGGCATCACTCAGGTTTGCAATAGAACAATGTGACAGCCCTCATTTTTGTCCCATTGCATGAAGAACAAGACACCCACTGGCAAAGTCCATAGAGTAACTGACATCAGACTCACTGGGGATGGAAGGTATACACCATAGCAAGCCCACATTCACCTCAAAGTCATAATTCCACCAACCCCACCCCAACAACAACAACAAAAAGCTGCAGCAGACTGGATCATTGCATCAACCAAACTGGTCAAAGTAAAAGAAATCACTCAGAGGTTACACTTCAGGGCTCACCTAGAACCGAGGCGGAAACCACAAGTCCAGTGATACACTGCCTTGCATCTAAACTATCAAATCTTTTTCAACAAAATCTACTCCATAAAGAAGGCACCATTTCATCAAGTTGCAGATGTCAATGGAGGGGTCAGTGCAGGGATCCTGGTAAGATGAAGAAACAAGAAAGCATGATACTCCAAAAGAACAAATTACTTCTCCAGACCTAGATCCTGATATCAAGGAAATCCATGAATTACCAGAAACAGAATTCAGAATCTAGTTATTGAAAGGAAATTAGTTATGATGCAACAGAAAACAGACTGTTGAAAGAAATGAGGAAACCTATGCATGAAGTGAATGAAAAATATAATAAAAAGATAAAAATTATTAACAGGAAACACATGAAAATTTTGGATATGAAAACTTCAATCCATAAAATTAAAAATACATTTAAGAGCTCCAACTGCAGAATTGCCCAAATGTCTTAGCTTCTACGACGAGAACTCTACTAATCAGATGAAGCAGGGAAAGGATTTAAAGAGGTGAAAAAGCCTGAAATATGGGATCCTTGTAAATAATCAAATGTTCATGTTACAGGGAGTCTTGAAGTAGAAGAGAAAAAACAAGGTTTTGCAAGCCAGCTTAATAAAATAATAGTTGAAAATTTCCCATGTTTTGATACATGGACAGATAGATATACAAAGCTCCAAGGACCAAAAGCACACTCAATCAAATAAAATCTACTCCAATGCCCATGAATCTATTAATATTCATATGGTTTTCATTCTTTGATTTGTTAATGTGCTTATTACACTTAGTGTTCTGTGTATGTTGAACTATCTCTTCATATCAGAAATAAAATGCCGTTTCTCAGGGCTAGTGATATTTTTGATGTGTTGTTGTATTTATCTAACTAGCATTTTATTGAGGATTTTTGCATCTATGTTAATCAGGGATATCCATCTGCAGTTATCTCTCTTTCCTGTATATTTTTGTGGTATGGGAATTAAAGTGATGTTGTCCTGACAGAAGCAGTTTGGGAGAATGCTTTATCTTTTAACAGTTTCTAGAAGCTTTAGAAGAATTAGAATTGGTTCTTCTTTAAAACTCTGCTAAAATTCAGTAGGGGAAACATCTAGTTTCAGAAAGGAAAATTTACCACGGGTATATCACTTAACTTTCAATTTAATAGAAAGGTAAAACATCCATTCATATTTTTGGCATTATTTCTCAATGCTTTCATTAATTGTAATTCAAATTTGGGCATTCTTCACAGGACAGCAACCTTCTAATTGTCTACATGGTATAGTTAAGAAAAAGAGGTTACAGCTTTTACTTCTCTTTGGGAAAGGAGTTTGTGAGAGAAATGAAAATGTTTGGATCTTGAAGCCCAATTTGACTCTGCAAATGTTCACGCCCAGGCCCCCCTTCGCCCTAGAAGCAACAAATACCAGGTGACTAGAAACCTAGGCCTGTTAAAGAAGCTAACAAGAAAATCAGGTCACAGTGCAACACGCAAGTAAGTTCAATGCCATCATGTGCAGTCTATGAGGATAGATTAGTAACAGTCTTTATTCAAGATCAATTCCATTTTAACCTGTAAAGAGTGACATGCACTAATTACTAGAATAAAAATACAGGGAAAACATGTGAAAGTATGCAAATATCATGATAAAAAAAGAAGTAACACTAGATAAGTGCATCACCCTAGAAAAGCATGACCTAAGCCTTTGCTTTGAGCTTTGATTATGACTGCTACCATGTCCTGTCTCGTGAACAATGAGAATGGAGAGTGAGTGACTGGGAATGAGAAAGCCAGTGGGCAAGTGTGCAGATATACCCTCCACTGCTTCACTCTTCAAATGACCACCAAGACCAGGTATGGGACAGGGTCAAGCCAGAAATCTAAAATTCAATCCAGGCCTCCAAGGTAGGTAGTATGAATCTAAGCACTTGATATACCCAATTAGCAAGAATCTAGATTGGAAGCAAGGTAGAAGATGAAACTCCATCTCAGTGGAGTATGGGTATTTCATGAGGAATCCCAACCTGCAGCACTGCAACACCCTTCACTATAATAGGCCTAATTGATATTAATTAATGTATCATATCATCATATACATATGCATATACATTTATAGATAATCCACACACAAACCTGTTTTATGTGTGTGCATGTATATAAACACTTGTCAACTGAGACATGAAGTTGCACAGTATAAGGGGGACTTCAAAATAGATGCAAAATGTACATTATCTTTTCATTTAATATTTCCATGAACTTTTGAAGTCTACTCATAAACTTTTAACTTGTGAAGACAGGATATTTTTAAGAAATTATGAGAGCTAACAAATACAACACTCAAAATGCCATATATTTATGAAACTTTGTGAAGAAATGGAATTATCTAGTGTCACATTACGAATCTTGGGAAGAATTTTATTTTTTTCTTGCCCAACAAAATCTTGGAAGGCATGGTAACTTCCAAACCCCAAGGGAGATATTTGGAGAGTCTCCTTTCTAGGATAGCAAGATATTGGTGAAAGAGACAAATATCAGCATATACTGCCATATGAAACTTTTTCCCAAGAAATCATAGAAATAGAGATGATCCAGGGTTACTTTATAAATGCTATTTTGAATCGTGATTTCTTCCAGGTGACTAAATCAAAGGGCAGGAGACAGTAAGCCGTTTGCCATTTAATCCATTTCATTTAAAGGATCACTAGCTATATTTAATGACATCCAAAAATAAGCTCTTCAGATGCTGAAATCCCAGGCTGGGGAGTCAGACTGTAGAAGCAGCAAGGTTATTCCAGTTTTATTTCATTTTCTTGAAGGGCAAAGGCAACTTCTCATTCATAATAAGAAACTGACCTCTGAGTGACAGAAGCTAAAAACTATTTCAGGCCTGTGGAAACTGAGTTGGCAATTGATATCTACCCATAAGAGCAGCAAATCGTTCCCTTATGCAGGGACTCAAGAAGGAGCCCTCCTCTTGTGAACTTAGAAATTGTTTCAGTTATTAATTCATCTAAAAATGTGACATTTTATCACAAAGCATAAGCACGAAAGGAGCTGATTTGTAATACTTATTCTTCAAATTGCTAAAATTTATGTATTTTCCAAATTCGGTGTTACAGAGAAGTGAGAAAGAGAAAGAGAGAGAGAGAGAGAGAGAGAGAGAGAGACTCCTTTATCTGCTAGTTCATACCCTTGAGCCAGCATGGATATGAACTCATGGACTCACGGGCTTCAACATCCCAGAGCCAGGAAACTCCTCTGGGTCCCCCATATGTGTCTGAGGGGATATGACACTTGGACCACTGGTGTTGAAGAAACATTAACAGGAAGCTGTATTAGAAGTGTAGTAGTTGGGACACAAATTGGTGCCCATGTGGATGTCAGCATTGCAGGCAGCTCTATCCGATACGTGGCAACCCCATTCCCCTGCAAACAGTCCTTAGTGATTATATAACATGCACTTCTCAAAGAACCTGAGACTCACCAGACATCTGTTTCACTGAACACTTTCAATACAGCCTGCAATCAAGTCTTTTCATTCAATAGAAGCTCGAGTGTGTTATTAGCGTTGTCATACTGCATAAGAGCATTAGGTCCTTACATTTTTTGAATCTTTAAATTGCAAACTAGCTCTTTCTCTTGCTTGAGAGAGAGAGAGAGAGAGAGAGAGAGAGAGAGAGAGATGTATCTTGGTTTCAGGTGCAAAAACATACACATGGGTAACATCTGTCAAAAGTTGACTTTAGTAGCTTGGTAGCTACTGCACAGCTGAGTGGCTTATTTTTTAAAGAAATGAAATGCGATACAGCTGCCTCTGTTTTTTTAATGCACCCCCGTTGTCTTTTCCCGTTTCTTGAGCCTTGACATTATAACTGCCGAAATTTTTTACTCACTTTTGTGGAACCCATTCTGCCTTGCTATGTGATAGCTAAAGATCAGAATTAGTGATTACCAGTGGAAACTGGAATGAAGAGATGATCTCCCAAATGCTGCCATGTCAGAACTTCCTATAGTTCTTCATCAAGATGCACATGTGCTCAGAGTTCACCACGTAAATCAATATATGCATGAATGAAAACTTCTCATGTAACCTGAAAAGTTAAACATTTTCTTTTACAATCTAAAATTCTTTAAATTGTTGTTTGACATAATCACAATAAAAACTTCTAAAAATACTCGAGATTATCCACCAGCGAGTAAAATCAACATTAATTCTTCGAAGCCTCAATTAAACAAAATACAGCCCAGGTTAAGCCAAAGATACTACCTTTGTTCTCCTAACAGTTAAATCTCCTGTTCTCCCACAGGCCACATCTATGTTCCTTCTGAAATGATTTTTTCTTCAATGGGCCCATACTCACTCTGGAAAACTCAGGATTTTAGGAAGGCACCATCCAGTTTCCTTCTACCAATGCACAACCCCCAACACTTCGCCAGTCCCAATTTCACCTTTACTCAACTGATCACTGAGAAGTCAACATGGCAGAAGTGATCAGAAGCTTCTCACACTGGACAGCTGACTGACCCCCAACCCTGGAGCTTCTCACTTCCATAATACAAGTTGCTCTGGTAATGTAGTCTCTGGCCAAGAACTTCATTTCCTGGTTCTCCTTGCATCCAAGGATAGTCAGTATGACTAGCTCTTGCCAAGGAAATATCAACAGAAGCCATGTGAGCCACTTCTCAGACAAGAATTGTAAGGACAGGTGTGTCTTCTGTGCCTTTCTTCTTTTGCCAGCTTGATATCAGGGAAGCATAGTCTTAGAGGGTGAATAGCAGAAGAACAATGTAAAGAGTCTGAAGATCTCAGTTCACACCGTGGATACAGAGGAAAGGCTCCAGACAACAGGAGCACCCTCACATATGAATAAGCAGTACATCTGGTTAAGCCACTGAATCTGAAAAATTATTCATTTATGAATTATGCTAGCACATATATTCTACCATCTAACATGCTTCATGCTTTGTCAATAACAGCCTGAAATTTCTCAGACTGATATCTCATGCTTCCATGTCTGCACATATGCTGGTCTTTCATTGTATGACATCTGATTTGTGTAATCTTTCTCTTTACTGCCTCTTATAAATCCTTCAAAACCAAGTTCTTAACATACTGTGATGAACTGAGTGGCAATAGACTCAGTTGCCACCATGAGCTTAACTATTTTGTGCATAATCTGTTTTTGCACATGTCAGAATATTTTAGGATTTCTTGTTTATAAATATGTCACCTTTATAACATACACGTTTATCACATTTCTACCATTTAAAACTTTAACAGAGCAGTGATAAATAAGATGCTAGGTTCCTATCTAATTAAAATTTTGTTTATTTTAAATTGATCGTATCCAGGGAGAATTAGAAAATGAGAATCTGTTAGCATTGGGAGATGGGGACAGAAATAACAGTATGAAATCCTGGTATGTGCTGCTAATTAATCATGAATAACAGCAATGCAATCTTGTGAACAAAACAGGAAGAATGCACTTCTGCAGATTCTTAATTTTGACAGAATCTCAAGGTATGCATGAATCCAAACATAAAATGAAACCTTTAGCTCAAGATCCATGGTTCTGCGTAAGTCATGGTACTCAGTGTTTAAGTCATAATGCAAATGAATTAAAAGAAAGACGTAGTCCAGGGGCTGCGTTGTAGTCTAGTGGGAAAAACCATTGCCTGAGAGTCCAGCTTCCCATACATGTGTGTCAGAGTCCCAGATACTGTGCTTACAATCCATCTGCCTGTTCATGTGCCTAGGAGGACTGCAAACGATGACTCAAGCAGCTGAGTCCCTGCCACCTATAATGACAACTTGGATGGGGATACTGGCTTCTGGCCTTGGCCTGGTCCACATCTGAATGCTTCCGTCATTTGGAGAATAAATCAGCAGATGGAAACTGTCTTGGCTTCCTTCTCTGTCTCCCGACTCCCCAGTATTGCTCTGCTATTATAACTGTGACTCATTTTTAAGCCAAATCTATGTGACACTCTATTATATGTGCTACTGTGAGTTTTGCATCCTTTTGCTTTTTTTTGAAAGTGGTGTTGGGGCCCAGCGGCATGGCCTAGCGGCTAAAGTCCTCATCTTGAACGCACTGGGATCCCATATGGGCCACCAGTTCTAATCCCAGCAGCTCCACTTCTCATCCAGCTCCCTGCTTGTGGCCTGGGAAAGCAGTCGAGGACAGCCCAATGCTTTGGGACTCTGCACCCACTGGGGAGACATAGAAGAAGTTCCTGGCTCCTGGCTTCAGATCGGCATAGCACCGGCCGTTGCGCTCACTTGGGGAGTGAAGCATCGGAAGGAAGATCTTTCTCTCTGTCTCTCCTCCTCTCTGTATATCTGACTTTCCAATAAAATTTTTAAAAATAAATCTTAACAAAAAGTGGTGTTGATGAAGCAAAGTTGGGAATAGAACAAGAAGTGAAGGTGGAGCAACAATTCTAGGGCATTTGTGTAGTGGGAAAGCTCACTGACAAATCTTTCTGGGTCTCTTGTGTGAGGCAAATTTTAGACAGGTTGTTTTCATTTGGGAAAGCAGAGTATTATCTTCTAAATTTTCTTTTTAAATTGTATTTCATCCTACTGACTAATTTTGCAGTGGTCCCCATAAAATGTACATTATACAAAAATGCAAAACCTCATTTGATAATCTTATTGCCTTATGTCGGTAGCTGCCAGCTTTATTCTATTGGATTCTAGATTGCCCGTGGCAGTGCATTGTATCTAATTTGTGTCTTTTACAAGGTGAACCTTGTATCATTTTCCTTTGCCTCTGCCTTCTTTATCTAAATGAAAAACATTTCTCTTAATGCATAGGTTTGCTCAATAAGCCATTAATACCACAGATGGGCCCTGAAATGCTCATTTAAAAAAGCATCACAATAAATATTTAGTGTTGTTTCACCCAGACATGCAAACCCATATTTTTAATATGGCTGGCTACTTGGTTTCTCTTTTAATAGGGCTTATTTACTTGATTTCATTTTCTCAAATAATTGTTCTTCCTCTGGGGACTGTTTGAGGGGAAAGGGCAGTTGAAAGAGTGGAATGAATCCTGAGAATAAGGCTGTTGGTACATTTCAATTGATTAAAAGAAGACTGAAATGAAATGAGGGTCAAGTGTTTTGTGTGTAAATAGATGAACTTGTGTAGAATTTATCTCACTCAGAAAATATCTGTGTTCAACACAGCATTTCATAAACACAGCTTAGGGAAAAACAAACAGTTCTTCGTTGGCTAACTTTCACGGAGAATAATTCTCAAAGGGAAAAACAAATCATGAAGAAGTACATGTGTTCTTCAGCTTCTATGTCCTTTATGGTTGGTGCCCAATATATTTATGTAATATTTTCACTCCATATGATGAGCAATATTGTTCAACTTCAACATTTTCTTAAGAGAGAATTAAAATACGCAATGAACTCAAACTTTCTCTGACAGAACTCTATGAAGAGCACCTCTCCTGAGACAGAGTCCTTGGGGGTCCAGAGCCTGTGTGTGATGGAAAACTCCACAAAGCATTTTGCCAAAGACCCAAAGAAGGAGGAATAGACCCATTGTGGATGTTTGGTAAGCAAATTAAAACTCAAATAAACAGAGAGTGGGCAAAAGGAGAAGTAGAGAAGATGATTTTGTCAGATGGAAAACAATATCCAAGTTTCCCAACCATGACAACGCATGACATACAAGGCATGGCAAAGCATGATGTACATGAAATATTCTGTGTTTGCTACAGCAGTTTTAAGCTTCCTTTTTCCTGACAGCATCTAAGGGCATTGCTTTTATAAAAATTACATCTCACTGTTTAGTCATTAGCTGAGGGTCTATTTAGCTAAACCCCATTTTAAAATATGTAGTTTTAGGAAAGGGAATATGAAATATTCTTTCTGAATAATATTCCTTGTTACAAAAAAGAACTTTAAACTCATTTATGCAAATATTCTTGCGCATCCTACATTAATACTAATGCAGGATCTAGCCAATTGTGAAAGAAAAGGGTGTGCATCGGTAACACTCAGGTTCTCTTCTAGTTAAAAAAAATGATTATATAAACCACAAAAGCGTTTTTAATTGGGAGCATTTTACTGGACTTTTTGTAATTAACAGAAAACTTGGGGTAAGTCACAAATTGTTATTTAAGAGAATGATGATTTTAAAGAAAGTTATTTGAGGAGACTGCAACGCTAGTAAATTTAATCTATTTAAGCTTACATTTAAGTAATCCCAGATGCATCATTTGATCCAAATGAAAATTGCCTCCTATAGATTCTCTCAATATTTCCCTGGAAATAGCATCTCCTGGGATCCAAAGGAGATATGACTAATATTGGAGAAGCAAAACCCTCACCTACAGAGAAAATTTCATTTGTATTTCCTTGGGGTTTCCTTTGCTGATTGTATAATATTGTTAACAAAGGAAGTTCATTTCTTATCGTTTTTTCTAATGTACTCAGTTTCAGAGTTGTATGCATTTCACACTCATTCTGATTCCTAAAAAGTGTTTATATGTGGCTCTTCTAATTAGAGCTCCCTTAATTGAAGGAGTAAATAATTTACATTTGTATCAAAGGAGATAAATCAACAAAAGATTTTAGTTTTATTGGTGGAGTAAGTGCATATTGCTATGAACAACATCAGTCTTCTGTAAGTAAACTGCAAAACTCTCATTTCTCTGACTATGACAATTGTTGGGTGAATTCAAAAATACTAAGAAAATTATTTTATGATAAATTACAACAGGCAACATTTGTATACTTTATTGGTCCTAATCATAGGTGTGGATATTGGTTTTATGATTGAGTTGTGCGCTGTCTGAGCACAAGAATTACTATTGTTTCATGCACCATCTCATAAACTAATTTTCCCTTTTGAAAAACTCTTACTGTTTGTCAACACAAGCTAATTACCTTCCAATAACATCTTAACTTTAAAAATAATCTTTAGAGCAGTCATATAAATTAATTGACTAATCTGAAATCCAGAACTCACCAACTAAACAATCCATGTAAGAAAGACCCTATAGCAATATAACAAAAGTGTATAACAGTGAGTGTCTGAGTTCTTCCCCAAGGGTACCTATCGTTATCTACCTGAGTGAACCCTCCAAGGAGCAGGCAATGCTTTGTGGACTCAGTGCTATTACAACACCTCTGCTAACACAGAGACATTTAGCTATGAGGTAGTCATCAGAGTCCTGGCCTCCAAGAAGCCGAAGAATTCATTTTCATCCCTTCTCCAACACATAATACATGGACTGAACAGTGGTAGTTCTCACCTTGGCTCTTTGACCTACAAAATTAAGAGATTATAATGGGAGACAAGTAGAAACTATGAAGACTGCTAAGGTGGTAGTAATTTGGAATTTGGAATAATGGTAGTGAAAATCCATAGATCATCCTAGCTCTTTGCTCTTCCTTCCGCTCTCTGTCATAATATAGTCCAGAGCCAATTGTTTGGTGTGATCATTGCACAGAATATGACTTAGCCCCACTGCATTGGTTAATCATGTTAATTAAACCTGACGTAAAATAAATCACAAGTACTATGGATCCTTGGTAAGAGGTATAAGCTTCAAATGGTGAGAAGCAAACAGAATAATGATTAGAACACTTCAGGATGAGTGAATCTGTAGGGGTCCTGGACCTGGGCATGCTGGAATATTTCCTTCAAAGTAAGAAGACTCTCATCCTAGTCAGGAAAAAACAACAACAAAATATTCCGTGGCTTTCTTTGGGTGTGGGGAACAGCCACCATCCCAGGCCTTGAGCTGACCAGCTTGTCCTGTCTCCCTCGTGGAAATCCAGCGTTCTCCCTGGGGCACTCACCTCCAAAATCAGTCATTTATCTGTTATTTTTGTTCATCTGGATGGAGGAGGAGACAAACACTGTGTACCTCCATTCGGTCATCTTTCCAAAGGAAGAAATGTGATTTTAACATGAAAACCGAATAACAGATTCTCTTCAGAATTAGCTTATTTGTTTTTTATATCCCCATAATTCTAAGCACAACAACATGGAATCTGCTTTGTTTAATTGAATTTGTCACTACTCTTTTCTCATCTTTTCTCTAATTCTATTAGTTAAGCTGATAAATTGTGATGAATGGTCATGCTTCTTTATTACAAAAGAATCGTTAGGATATGGTCTGTTTCTTTAAAACCTTTGTAATAAATTGGAATGTAGTGAATATACTGGCTGCTGCTTCAAGACTTCAAAGGAAAATGTACATGTCCCTAATATCTGAAAGCATTTTCATTTGAATACTTTAAAAATTATCTCTAAATGTATCAAGAAATGAAGATACATTGCAGTATGCATCTCTGCTTCCGAGAAAAAGATGTACTCCCAGTGAAACCGTTAAACAGATTTTGATGATAGGATGCTGAACTTTCTACAATTGTCTATACCTACAATATCACGATACACTTAAATAACAAAAAGATGGGGTCCAGCGCAGTGGCCTAGCAGCTAAAGCCCTCGCCTTGAACGCGTCGGGATCTTATATGTGTGCCGGTTCTAATCCTAGCAGCCGTGCTTCCCATCCAGGTTCCTGCTTGTGACCTGGGAAAGCAGTTAAGGATAGCACAAAGTCTTAGGAACCAGCACCTGCATGGGAGACCCAAAAGAGGCTCCAGGCTCCTGGCTTTAGATTGGCTCAGCTCTGGCTTGATTCACTTGGGGAGTGAATCATCAGAGGGAAAATCTTCCTCTGTCTTTTCCTCTCTCTATATATCTGACTTTGCAATAAAATATATATAAATCTTTAAAAAATAACAAAATGATGGACTTGTGAGTGTTGAAGGACTAACTATACTATACAAGGTTCCCACCGCTTCCAAATATCCACACTCTTACACCACTTTAGATCTTTAAAAGCTACAGGCCTGAACACCAGGTACATTAACCTAGAGACACCTGCCAGGATCCCATATGGGTACCAGTTCTAATCTTGGCAGCCCCATTTCCCATCCAGTTCCCTGCTTGTGGCCTGGGAAAGCAGCTGAGGGCAGCCCAAAGCCTTAGGACCCTGCACCTGCATGGGAGACCTGGAAGAAGCTCTGGAATCCTGGTTTCATATTGGCTCAGCTTCCGGCTGAGCTCTCAAAGATCCTCTGTGTCTCTCCTCCTCTCTGTATATCTGACTTTCCAATAATAATAATAAAAAACAAAAGCTCACAGGCATGAATCCCATGGTGAAATTCACATTCCTAGATTAGGCTCACAACCTGCTGTTGACTATATTCTCTGGCATGTCTCTCCAACACAACCCCTATTTTTGCCAGTTTTCTTGGGTATCTCACACTGTATCTCCCCTGATGATGCAATGTCCTCACCTCCTTTCACTATCTAATGATCCAGAATAACTGAACACCCACATCCCTTGTCTCCTTTGGCCTCAGAGCTACAAAAGTATTCATGTTGGCATTTCAGAACCATTTTTATTCCCAGGTAGTCTACATTTAACCAACAGAACTGGCTGCAACCCATCCATTAGTCATATTCAAACTCAAACAATCCAGGAAAATTTTCCCAGCACTTTCACTTGTACTGTTCAGTGATCAGTTCCATGTTCTTCCCCCTCCTTCACACCATCTTTGACTCTCATGGACTCAGTTCATCTACCCTGGAGATGAAGTGCCAAAAAGAGCAAAATTACGTTCCCCTAATTGTCCACATGTCACTTTCCATTTATAGTACTTATCTCTAGTCCAAGATTAACTTAAAATGAATCCATCTTTCTAAGCAGTAACACATGGATGAAATTCACTCTCACAAACCAATGGGCTGTATGATGAGCTACCTTGGTTCTAAAATATATCTTGTCTTATCCTCTGCATGTTTTCAACTAAATTTCATAAATTCTTAGCTTTGAAAAAAATCCCTTAGACATCTGAATTACTTGATATCAACACAGTGATGCCCAGAATCACCTGGCTCCCATAAGCCAAGAGTTTCCTGGGAAAGGGTTGGCCTCGAGTGACCGCATCATCTGCCAGATTCTGAAGAATATGTGCATGGGAATGGATGATCAACAACTGTCTTCTGTCTTTCCTACACTAATCCCTGTGCTACTCTGGACTTCAGTTCCCTCACCACATGCCCAAATCATTCTTACTTTCAGAACTTGCTGGTAGGCCCTCTGAACGCCCTGCAGGATCCTAAGCAGCTGTCCTTGTGTTCTCATCTTCTTGACCACAAATATTTCATGCTCCCTTATGGAAACTGGCTTTTCTCACGAGCCATCATTTCTTCTGTGTTCCTGGTGGAAATCCTGTCATATAACTTCCACAATGGGCTCTTCCCCTTTCCCTAATTTGTATAGCAAAAATTTGCATCTTACAGCCTGCATTTTCTTGGTAATAATCTCTATGGTACCACTACACTTCAAAGACATTAGTGCTCTTCTAATCATATTTTCTCTCCACCTCAGGATCCAAGATCATCAGGAACAATTTCAACATTCACTGGAATTACCCAACTTCCTGTATTCCTTCATTCATCTTTTCATTGCCAAGAATGCATGTATCTAACTCACTTTCCACTATCCTAAACTCTACACAGATGCCTCCAAGAACTAAATCCAAGCATTCTCCTCTGGCACTGTGCCCTTCTGTGCTGCTAGCTTGCTGCTAATGTTCCTCCCTTTCCTGTCTCTTAACTGTCTGTGCCCTCCTGTTCCACATCCTTCCTCTTCAGTCCAAGATACCTATCCTTCATGTCTTTTCAGCTCTTCAATAATCACTTGCCAATTTCCTTAATCCCTTTAAGCACCATCTCTCCATCACACCTTGGTGAAAAATGAGCTTTAATTGTACCTTTTTGTTCCAATATTTAAATCAATATAAAACTCAGGATGAAATTTTACCACAATCTTTTTAATATGGTAGGTTTTTATGTTGTATTTGCTTCAGGTTTTCTTATTCATTACATGATGTTATGTTTCTTAGTGTTGCTTGGCATATAGTGCTATATCATACTTAGAAATATGGAAAAGTAGAAATCAAACTGGAAAACATTATAAGTAAGATAGTTTGTTGTGCAGCTAGGATTCCAAATAATGCACTTCTCCTGCTTTCAATGTGTAGGAAACTCATTCATCTTTAACTATATATGTGTGATATTATAGTTTGCATTCTGTTCTTTAAAATGAAACAGAGAAACTGAGAGAGAGAGAGAGAAAATGATTGGAGATTACAGGAAGTTTTCTGTTTGTTTTCCCTATGGTCAACTCCTATCAACCTTCCATGTTAGGTGCTTCCATTGAGGGCTACCACAAACCATTGCGCAAATGGGTATGTGGCAAAGAAGTGAGCAGTGACTAGAATCAAGTGTGCATTCCCTGTTGAGAATAATACTCTAGCTTGGGTCATGAAGGCCTGTTACTAATTCATACTAAGGCGTAGTGTAAACTACGACAGCTTTTCCCCCATCACTCTCATGCTGAACCTCTAACTCCAAAGCATTTAAGAAAAGTTCATCCACTCAAACTATGCTTTTCTCCCTCTCTTTTTCTTTTCCTGTGCCTCAACCCTTCCAAGACAAAGAAAAAATACCAAAAGGGCAATGCACAGTATCCGGTAACTAAGTTTAATCCAGTCCCAATTATTCACAGGCATTTAGTGCATGGTAAGAACAAAATAACATGAATTATTCTCAAATAAATAACACAAATGAAACAAATCAAGAAATCCAAATTTCAGGACTGACACAATACTCTAATTAGCTAATCTTCCACCTTGCAATGCCAACATCCCTTATGGGCACCAGTTCGTGTCCCAGCTGCCCCACTTCTCATCTAGCTCCCTGGTTGCGGCCTGGAAAAGCAGTGGAGGACAGCCCAAAGCGTTGGGACCTGGTGTCAATGTGAGAGACCAGGAAGAAGCTCTTGCTCCTGGCCTCAGATCAGTTCAGCTCCAACTGTTGAGGCCATTTGCAGAGTTAACCAGCAGGTGGAAGATCTCCCTCTCTGTGTTTCTCTCTCTCTCTCTCTCATCTGTTCTTCTCTCTGTAAATCTGCCTTTCCAATAAAAAAAATCTTTTAAAAATAATCCACATTTTATGCATGACCATAGTAACAAATTTGTTTTATGTAAAATTTTTGTGATTGATTATTCATTGAATTGTGTTATACAGAGATGCACAATTAAGCTTCTGAATTTAAACACAGCAAGGGAAAGGTGGTAGAATGACTTCTGAAACCTAAGCTGATAACAAAATTACTCTTTCCAAATTCTGATGTTGCGCTTTAACTAGACTATTATATACATGTACTCACACAGATATCTATACATGTATGCATTCATACATTTGTCTACATATGAGGAACAAAATGAATGAGTGATTGAAACAGATATTCCATATTACAGAATGACATCATGTAACTATCTTTTTATTTGTAATACCTTATCATGGAAATAGAATGAGTCGACTTCAACCAATTGCCAACAATATGGCATGCTAATGTTTATCTCTATTTATTAGAAACAATGAAAAAGAAGGCAATGTCTTAAAAGTACTCAGAAGTTCATAAATATGAAGAGTACATGATCCTTTAAATCCCTAAAAAATAAAAGCACAATTAAATCTTTCTTTATTAAAAAATACTATTTGATGTCACTCAAATTAGTAGTCAGAATGATCCAAACAACAAAATTATTATTCTGTAAGTACTCGCTGACTACTCCAAGTACAATTCTGTGCACAGGGGAAACAACAATGAATAAAAATGCTTGTTCCCACAGAGCTTATGTATTTGCGGAATGAAAGCAAATACTCTTTGCTTAGCTAAGTCCTAAGTGTTACAAAAAATCCACTATATAACTCTACTAGAAAATTGTTGTTTCAATGGCTTAAAAATCTTCTAGAATGGAGGAAAGTTCGTGAAGAAATAAGAATAAATTTCAGTTCTTGAACTTAAGGTAAATTTGGGGAATTTATATGCCGGTGGGAGAAAGATAAATAATTGGACAATTAAGATATAATATGTAATTTTCCACAACAAAGGCATAAAGAATCTGGCTAACCTTAGCCAGGAAAATCAGCAGAAGAGTCTAAATTAAGTATTAAAATTGATTAGGAGATACCACACCCATCTGAAAACTCGCAATGATTTTAGATGTGTTTAGAACTTAGGATGTTTGCATGGCAATGAAGAGACTTACAGTTGGAGAAGTTTATAAAAAACTGAATTATGAAAGTCTTTATTTTCCTACTCAGGATATTGTAATTTACCCTAAAGTTTCAGGAAAAGTTGTAGTGGAGGAATTCCGTTTTCACTGATATAAAGGATAGACTCTCATCCACTCCGTAGGTGAAACGGGAAGGATGAAATGCAGTTGAGAGCTGTATGCATAGTTGAGACTATCACACAAATCACCCTGAATGACATGGCTTAAAACAATTGATTCTTTCACCAAGCTGGAGGTCCAAAATTCAGAACTGAAGTATCAGAACGATGCTCTCTCCAAAAGTTCTAGGAATGGGTCTTTCCTGTCTCTTCCTAGCTCCTAATGGTTGACAATAATCTCTGGCTTTCCTTGGTTGTTAAATGTGTAATTCCATTCTTTTCCTCCTTTTCATTTAGTATTCTCTGTCTTTATTTGACATCCTCTTAGTCTGTGTCCCAATTTCCCTGCTATAAAGACGTCACCATTGGATTAGGATCCGTTGCATCTGGGCTAAACTAACTTGGCAACAACTTGAAAGACACTATTTCTAAAGAAGGGTGTATTCTGAAGTGTTAAATGGGCATAAATCTGATACCAACATTACTCAGTCCAGTCCGGGAACTATCACCACCACGCAGTCAAAAGATGAAGATAAGCAAAATAATCAAGAAAAGGAAGAAATGGGCTCAAGAGAGTTTGAAAATGTGTAATCGATGAAACTTAAGGATTCATTAGCTATATAAAAGACCAGATTGATTGCAATAATGACTCAAATATTGGCTCCATGCCACTTGTAATTTTGTAGCTTTTTACTCTTTCAAATTAGTCATGTGACTGTTTTGGATCAAAAGAGTTAGAAAGCACCAGAAATATTTCCATTTCCTGTCTTGGAACCCTGCAGCCTCCAGAAGAATAAGCCCATTCCAGTCTGTTGGAAACCTGAGAAGGCACATAGCACATCCCCAATATTTCCCATCTAAAGCTATTCCACATCAATTTTTTTTAATTTCATTTCGTTTTATGACACAGTTTCATAGGCTCTGGGATTCCTCCCACCCTTCCTCCCATGGTGCATTCCTCCACCTTGTTGCAGTATTGCAGTTCAAATCCAGTCATGAATCTTTCATTGCAAGTATGTACCATGCATAGAGTCCAGCATCTGATTGTCCAGATAAATTCAACAGTTTCTTGGGGAGACCACCTCTTGTCTGAAAACAGAGCTGGGAGAATATCATCCCAGCCAATGAAAAGCCACTACATAACATCAATAACAATTTACATTATGGAGTTAATTGACATGGTATTGAGTGACCAATATGTTAGAAAATGCAAGTTCTTAGCCATATCCTGTGACTACTTCACTGACTTTTCAATTTTAGTTTATACACAACTGGCTGCTATACCCCTTAAAAAGGCTATAGGGTACTATTCAGCTGTCTCATACCTATTTTCATTTTTATATTTAGCAGTTTATAGTATTGAAGCATATTTTTTTACTGAACCTGGCATATTTTAGGATAGTCTAAACTGGCTTATAACTCTAACAAGACATATGTCAACAATTGAGGTGCAGGACAGTTTTAGGAGGGGTGTGCAGAGAACTCTTCAATACCTTAGTGAGGAGTAACTAATCTTTGTGTCCCACCTAGTAAGGTATATGTGAGTGCAAGCTGATGGCTTCCTGTCTGGTTCTAAGTTTTCCTTATTAGTCTCTGTCTATCTAATCTAATAATTTGGGGGGGGGGGCTCCAGAGTGACCCTAATGGTCATTGTGAAAGAGGGTGGGGATTCAAGGTTGGAGCTAAGTAAGGAGCAGAGAAAGCTCCTCTCCCAAGTCCAGATGGAAGTTTACTGTTCTTTTATTTCTAGGGACTACTCAGGGTTCCTGGCTGTTGTTCCGATGACATTAGATTCTGTGAGGGAGGATCTAGACATCTTCCATCCCATGCAGGACATCCGAGAGGGAGTGGATGACCTCAGAGTTCTCAGCCTCTGAAGGCACTCCAATTCCCAGTGGTCTCCTTGGCAGTTGGGATATAGCCCTTGGTGCCTGTACTGATAGTCCTGAGTAAGGATTGGGGAATTTCCAGAGTTGGGATATAAGCCTCCTCCTGTCCTCCTGCTCCACTCTGTGGTGTCCCAGCTGCTCTGTGCATATGACCTGCTGTTAAGAGATTGTCAGTATCACTCTTGATTCCACCTGTATGTCTTTATAGTTTCTTTAATGTCTGATGCTGATTCGAGTCTGTTATCTTTAAGTTACCTGTTATATTCTTGATAGGTTATACTGAACATCTTCCACACACATTCTAAGGAGGTGGAAGATTTCTCTGCTCTCCCGCCCCATTACAGAATAACATAGGGTATTAAAAATATATTAGGTTTTACAGTTCTTTGATGTAGATCATAAGCAGTCTGACTCACATTAATTGTTGGTTCATTGATTACATCACAATATCTTATTGCATGTGATACAGACTGTTTGAGGTTGTAATAATATTACAATTTACAGGTACTATTTTACGGGTTGACATCATTTCATCTTAAATTAAGGCAAACATGTGGTATCTAGCCTTTTGGGATTGGCTCATTTCCTTTAGCATAATGGTTTCCAGTTGGGCCCATTTGGCCATAAAAAACTGCATTTCGTTTTTTTTAATAGCTGAGTAGTATTCCATGGAGTAAATGAGCCATAGCTTTCTTATCCAGTCTTCTTTGATGGGCATTTCAGTTGCTTCCAAGTTTTTGCAATTATTGATTGTGCTGCTATGAACATAGGGGTGCATGTTGGTTCCTTGTGCAACAGGTGTTTTGGGTATGTTCCTAGAAGTGCTATTGCTGGATCATATGGTATGCAGATTTTGAGTTTCTTTTATTCTACTCTAGACTATCCACGAACATGTGAAAGGTACCTGCACAATTAGCTAATCGAGCATTGAAGGGCCTCAACCTGCCAATTATTATATAAACACATAAGAAATAAATGCTTATTGGAGTATTTTATTACACAGCAAAAAAATGATAGATGCATGGATAAGAGGGCAGAAGAAGGGATGCAAGGTAACTCCTGCTTATTTGGGTACCCTGGCACATAGTAGAAAATATAAGAAAAAAAGAAGAATTATACTGTGTCTTCACTAGCACTATTCCCTCTGTTGGAATTTACTTACCAGATCTTGCATATTTAAAAACAGCAATTCAGGAACAGCTATATAAGTCAAAGTTTAATAAGATAAATGAAAGTAATAGGTGGTGGTTAGATATATAAATCTACACATACATATACACAAAGATAAGATAGTTGGAGAGATTATAATGGAAAATGATCTATGTGATTGCATTTATATGAAGTTATCTTTTTTAAGATTTATTTATTTTTATTGCAATGTCAGATATACAGAAAGGAAGAGAGACAGAGAGGAAGATCTTCCATCTGATGATTCACTTCCCAAGTGACCACAACTGCTGGTGCTGCACTGATCCGAAGCCAGGAGCCAGGAACTTCCTCCAGGTCTACCATGCAGGTTCAGAGTCCCAAGGCTTTGGGCCGCCCTCAACTACATTCCCAGACCACAAGCAGGGAGCTGGATGGGAAGTGGAGCTGTCGGAATTAGAACCAGCGCCTTTATGGGATCTTGGCATGTCCAAGGCGAGAAATTTAGCCGCTAGGCCACCGCGCCGGGCCCTGTATGAAATTTTCTATGAAGCTATTGTCTTCATATCTGATGCTATAACTTAAAATCAATAGGAAAAGAAATCAAGACAAGAAACTGGACATAAAGTGGTAGAAAATTACATACAGGTTCAGGTTGGAACACACAGGTACAGACAGAATCCTATCAACCTTTTACTGTCTCTGACTTAAATGACATGAGTTCCTTGCCCAAAAAAGAAAGAAAAAATCGATGCACTTCAGCATGGATTGAAACACACAGCTGCCCAGAAGTTGAGGAAGCTAAAAGAGAATTCTTAATAAAGTGGAACAGTTGCAAGCCTGGCTGCTGTCCCACAGCAGAACTTGACAAAACACTAGGTTGTCAGCAGCACCTGCACTGACTTTGAGTACAAAAAGAAAACGGTGGCTTTCTTTTAGAATTCTTTTTTATTGTTGTTATTATCGCTCACGATAAAGTTTTGTAGAGAAAGGAATTCCTCCCTCCTCAAAATATGGTGTTTTTTTCTTCTTCAATCTCCAAATCCCACAAAAACATATCTCTTACAGACTATGCCAGTGGAAAACATGTAGTGAGTGATAATTCCAAGGAACACACTGAGACTATCAATTCACACCTTCCAATCATATTGAGCTCATAAATAAAGAGAATAATTAAGTCATGCTTCTGATAATATGATCTGACTACCCATATATGAATGAAGAACATGCAAAGTACTTTGTCTACTACTGACCTGAACTTGAGAGGGTACGAGTCAGATTTCTGCTAGTCATTCAGCTCAGAAGTCCTGTTTGTCAGAAATAGGTGAATTGGAGAAGCTGGGCTTCCTTTGCCTTTACTGCACAGTGAAGGGCCCTTCCAGTTCATCACAAGCTCCAGGGTTTAGGTACCACTCCTGTGTTTTACTGAGTCTGGGGCAAGTAAAAAGAAAACACTTGAGAAAGCATATGGATGAATTACAAGATAGATTGTGGGCCAGGGAAATTGTCCTAAGAAATGAAGATTTATGCTGTTAAGAATCCATTCATCTCTTTCTACATTCCAGACCTGTAAAATGTCTTTACGTAAGGGACTTCAATAAGATTTATCTACAACTATTCATTCCAGATAAAACCTATTCCTTCTGTTGCAGATCTAATATTCCATTTTGTCTTGGCTCTACCATAGCACTGTTTTTTTCCATGATGTTAGCTGGTATTTTTCCAAATAATGAACACATTCAATTAAAACACACTCAAGAAACAGAAGCCAGAAAAATAACACAAAATCCCAAGTTAATAATCATGTAGCTTTTAGAAAATTATGTATGTGAATACATCTATATTTATGTGTTTACTTCAAATCCTCAGATATTTCACTGGCCCAAAAATCAAAACAATTAAATAGTAGAAACAGAAATGGAAAATACTGTTAATTTTAAAATCAGTAAAAAAAAAATGTATTGCAATGCCAAGTTAATGCTGAGTACTTTGATTGTACATTTGGTTGTACATTAATGCTGATACAGTTGGTGCTAGGGACAGTTTGCCACATTATTTTCAACTTCAACTGACTTTTTTATAAAAAATATGTGGCCACTTGGGCTGAGATTTGCAAAAAAATATCCAAAATAAAAAGAGGTTGCCAAAAATAAGAACTCGCTTAATGTAATGTCAGAATTCACATCAAACTTGACATATCAACAACAATGCTAATAAGTTAAGTTCACATTACAAATAGCTCTGAGTTCAATAGAACAGGAATTTTGGAGATGCCATATGTATATTTTCCTCATCCACACGTTAATATGGAAAACAGAAATAGAACCTATAGCCAATTAAAATTTCTAGCTTTTTCAGATGATATATTTTACCTTGTTGCCATACTTTCAAATGTGATGTACGCTTTGCAGGGAAAAATAAATAGGAACTCAAATAAAATGAAGTGGAATAAGCTTTCAAAAGAGTCTCTTGAATGTACTTATAAAAATAAAATATTAAACAAACCTTTGAATAGCAGAGATTTTAAAACAGTGAATAATTTGACAAGTACGTGGACTTCTGCTTATGATCCTGCGTGAACTGATACGATGCACATTCAATACATTTGCATATATACCACCTGATATTCAATTTTGTACATCTTTTTTTTTGTATTTTGAAGTATACTTATATTTTTAGCAGTACTTTTTTTACTTAAACATGTAATTTGATGTAACAACTACTCAGAAATTTTGGTTAGGTAATGTATTTGAAGACAGATTTGTAACTTTCACTTAAAGGAAATTTAGAAACCAGGAACCAGGCAAGTTTCCACAAAGAAATAAAATTCACCCCCAAATGGATGAATGAGGACTTCTAAACGATTTACAGAAGTAGGGCCTTACGCGATAGCCTAGTGGCTAAAGTCCTCGCCTTGAATGCTCCAGGATCCCATACGGCAGCCCCATTTCCCATCCAGCTCCCTATTTGTCACCTGGGAAAGCAGTTGAAGGCGGCCCAAAGCCTTGGGACCCTGCACCCACTTGGGAGACCTGGAGGAAGTTCCTGGCTCCTGGCATCGGATCAGCGCAACATCAGCCGTTGTGGTCACTTGGGAAGTGAATCATTGCACGGAAGATCTTCCTCTCTGTCTCTCTTCCTCTCTGTATACCTGACATTGCAATAAAAATAAATAAATCTTTAAAAAAAAAGACAGAAGCATGAAAAAGGATGTGGGAACAAATAAGTGGCAGCAAATGCTTGAAGGCTAACAATATTAGGAAGCATCATCATTCCTGGAATTAAGGAGGTGAAGGGGAGAAATAGCAACTTTGGAACCCACTGATAATTGGAGCCACAAAGAATCAGCCACCAGAAGAAATTATAACCATGGAGTAGTGAAACTTCTGGCAAAGACTCAGTAACAAAGAGGAATCATTGAAGAAGACCCAAGTTCCCTCCTTTCAGATTTCCTGCCTGTGATTCTAATAGCCTATCATCCAAATAAATATGTACACCATCATATTTATACTAGTACTAGCCACAACAGCAAAAATGTGGAATAAAGATAAATGTATACAAAGACATACACACATACACAATAGAATCCTATTCAGCTAGAAAAAAAACACCATTCCATCCTTTGCATCCAAATGCTTACAACTAGAGGATACTATACTGAGTCAAGTCATACAGACAGAATGCTACATGTATAACCTAACTTAAGAAAAATCAAAGAAACATATTGTGTAACAATTTTGCTACAAATATAGTTGTTTTGTCAAATTTTGTTTGAAATCTTTGTCAAAACATTATTAAAAACTACACGTTACTGTAGTTTTAATGATCTGTAGTTATTTTAAAATTTATTATGTATATATGAGTGGTGTTGAGCATTCTTTCAATCGATTACTCCTGGAATTGCATAAACAAAGGGAAATAAAAATTTTACAGATTCTGCCAATATTCTTGCTCAAATATATAAGTTTAAAGAAACCAGGCTTTTCCCTGTATTGTTTTCAGTTTTCTTGTCAAAGATTAGTTGGGTCCCTTTTTTGTGGACTCCCTTTTGGTGTTTCTATTTTGTTTCATTGATCTTTGTTTCTCTACCAGTACCAGACTGTTTTGATGACCGCTGCTCTGTAGTATGTCCTAAGTTCTGAAACTGTGATTCCTCCAGCTTGATTTTTATTCTTCAGGACAGCTTCGGCTATTCGTGATCTCTGTGTCCCCAGATGACCATTTGTATCATCTTTTCACTTTCAGAGAAGAATGCTGTGATTTTTATAGGTATCATGCTGAATCTTACATTACTTTTGGTAATACGACACTTTGATGATGTCCAATAGCTTGAAAAATCAAACTATTAGAGGAAAACACAGGAAACACTCTCCAAGATACAGGCATTGAGAAAGACTTAGAAAAGTCACAAAAACACAAGCAGTCAAAGCGAAAGAAACAAATAGGACTACATACAAATAAGAAACTTCTGTACAGCAAAGGAAACAATTAACAAAGTGAAGAGGCAACCAACAGAATGGGAGAAAATCTTTGAACACTACACACAAGATAGGGGACTAACATCCAGGATTTACAAAAGTCTTCAGAAACTCAATGACAGCTAAACAAACAACCCTGATATGAAATGAGTGAAGAAATTGAACAGACATTTTTCTAAAGAACAAATTCAAAAGGCTAATACACATATGATAAAATGCTCAGACTCCCTAGCTTTCAGAGAAGTAAAAATTAAAACCACATTGAGGTTCCATCTAACTACAGTGAGATGGGCCTATATTCAGAAATCTACTAGCATCCGCTGGAATGGATGTGGGAACAAAAATACCCTCCTTCACTAACAGCATTGTAGGCTAGTACAACCACTATGGAAGTCAGTACGGGGAGTGCTAAGAGAACTGAAAATTGACCTGCCATACGACTCAGCTATCCCACTTCTGGGAATATATCCAAAGGAAATGAAATCTGTACATGAGATAGGGATCTGTTATCTGTAATCTTGTATTTAGAGCAGTACAATCTACAATAGCAAAAGACATGGAAACACAAATGCCTGTCCCAAAAGGAGTGGATAAAGAAACTGTGGCACATCTGCTCCATGGAGTACTTCTCGGCCATTAAAGGGAATGAAATTCAACCATTTGCAACCAAATGGTCCAAACTAGAGACCATAATGCTCAATGAAATAAACCAATCCCAAAAGGACAAATATCACATGTTCTCTCTGATATAAGGCAACCCCTATACAAAATACAAGAAAAATATCCCTTTCCATACAGTTTGTGCTACATCTCATGGGGTTTGATATTTTTTGAATTTTCATTCCTTCAAAAAAGTTTTTTTATTAGTTCCCTCACTTACTCATAGGCCACACAGTAGCATTATTTGCTTCAAGAGGTTTATAATTTTTCTTTTTCATTTCCTTAGCAACACAGTGGTCACTCAGTAGCATGTTATTTAACTTCAGGTTGTTGTAAATTTTCTATTTTTATTCCTGTTGTTCATTTTGTTTTATGACTTTTCTTTTAAGGGGAAGTATAGTAACTGTATAATAGAGACTATCATTTCCGGTGGTGAAGCTACAATGCAGTATGCATCTCTACTTTCAAATCGAAGATGGATTGTCAATAAAACAGTTGAATGTATCTTGGCAATAAGATGCTGGACTCTCTGCCATTGTCCATACCTACAAGATCAGGATAAACTTAAACAGCCAAACGATGGACTTGTGACTGTGAAAAATTGTATTATTGTAATTATATAGGGGAAATCAGTGGGAGGGGAACTTGGGGGCAAGGAAAATTCCAAAGTCTATGCAACTATATGATAAAACAATCAAATACATAATTTTTTTGCATTTCTTTTTTTATTATTAATTACATTGCATTATGTGACACAGTTTTATAGGCACTGGATTCCCCCACCCCTCCACTCACCCTCCCCCTATGGTGGATTCCTCCACCTTGTTGCATTACCACAGTGCAAGTTCAATTGAGATTCTTTCATTGTAAGCATCTACCAAGCATAGAGTCCAGCATCTTATTGTCCAGATAAGTTCAATGGCTTGTTGGGGAGACTATCTCTGATCTGAAGGTAGAGCCAGCAGAGTATCATTCCAATCAATTAAAAGCCCCAACATAACATCAGCAACAATTTATAACGTTATGGAATTAATTGACATAGTATTGAGTAACCAATATGTTAAAAGAAAAAAAATGCAAGTTCTTGTCTTCATCCTGTGACTTCTTCATTGACATTTCAATTTTAGTTTATATACAACCAGGTTCCATACACCTTAAAAAGGTTATAGATTGTTATTCATCTGTCTCATGTCTATTTTCATTATAGTATTTGGCATTTTATAGCGTTGAAGCATAATTTTGCTGAACCTGGCTTTTTTTCGGGTAGTCTAGACTGGCTTATAACTCTAACAAGACATATGTCAATAGTTCAGGTGCAGAACAGTTTTGGGAGGGGTGTGCAGAGAAATCTTCAGTACCCTAGTGAGGAGTAACTAATCTTTGTGTCCCACCTAGTAAGGTACAAGTGAATCCACGCTGACCATTTCCTGTCTGATTCTAAGCTTTCCTTGTTGTTCTCTGTCTATCTATTCTAGATTGTTTGTTTGTTTGTTTGTTTGTTTGTTTGTTTGTTTTGAGGGGTTTCTAGAGCGATCCTGTTGGTCATGGCCAGAGAGGGTGGGGGCCCAAAGTTGAAATCAAGCAAGGACCAGAGAAATCTCCCTTCCCTATTCCCGAAGGAAGTTTACTGTTCTTCTTTAAATGTTTTAAAAAAGAAAAATATGAAACTTCTATTTCTTATTTGTTGAAGTCCTTATTTAATGTAATATTAAGCCTTTGTACTGTACTTAAAATGCTATCTCAAAAATAATAAAAGAAATATAAAGTTGAAAAAATATTACCTAGGCTCTGTCACTTGAAAAGTTTGAATTTTACAGCGAGGATCTTTTTGGTAATTAAACAGATAATCCCGTTCCAGGAAACATTATGCCTTGAAATAATTTCCTTTGGTCTTTAATCTTTAATTATAGCACTCACCAGATACAAGCAATTAGAAGGAAACTCCAAAACATTTTGTTTCTTCAATGTCCTTCGAAGAATGGTGTTTCTCCACTGAGAAAGACAATTTGTCCACAAAACATGTGTCATGAATCTGTTTTAACAAAAAGCAACATCGACAAAAAAACTCACATGGTGACTTAGAAAAGAACTTTATATGAAAACATCGATACATAATGATCCTTGTAATATTATACCTCTTATCGATACTATTGAAAATAATAACAATAGCATTAATGTTAAGTAATGTATATAATGAACTTACTCTCTGGATGATTTGGAGCTCTGAGATTGAAGGTTTTGAAGGTCAATGTTAATGATGACAGAGTAATATCCTCAGGGATCTTTGTGCAGAGAAAGCAAATCTGGGGCAGGAGGGAAAAGGTCTTTGTAAGTTTAATTTAAATTAAATTAGGATCTTGATTAGAGATCTGAAATAATGTATTCATAAAATAATCTAGTTTTCCTAAAACGTATTTGACTCTTATTTCTTAAAACATAAAATTTTTCGGGCCCTGCGGCGTGGCCTAGCAGCTAAAGTCCTCGCCTTGAACACCCCGGGATCCCATATGGGCACCGGTTCTAGTCCCGGCAGCTCCACTTCTCATCCAGCTCCCTGCTTGTGGCCTGGGAAAGCAGTCGAGGATGGCCCAAAGCTTTGGGACACTGCACCCGTGTGGGAGACCTGGAAGAGGTTCCTGGTTCCCGGCATCGGATCGGCGCGCACCGGCACGTTGCGGCTCACTTGGGGAGTGAAACATCGGATGAAAGATCTTCCTCTCTGTCTCTCCTTCTCTCTGTATATCCGGCTTTCCAATAATAATAAATCTTTAAAAAAAAAACATTAAATTTTTCAATATTTTGTCATTGTCTGTCTTTGGTTTCTTTAAATAAACATTGAAAATATGATCGATTGGTAATAAGAATTAAGTAATAATTGAAACATCTTGAACACACCCCTTTTCTGGCAATTTTCTCTCTCATTCAAATCTAGAGTAATATGTTCTGAAGTTGTGTAAAAGTTGCCTTTCCCATCAAACTGCTTTTCCAACATAATGTTCTCATGACCTGAAATATTTCCATAGGAATTAATCCTGTTTCAATGGTTCCACTTTTTTCTTGTTTTAGATGACTTTCCCTATTATTCCACGTTTTAACATTAAAGGCTCACATAACTGAAGAGTTTAAAGAATGTTGTACTGGGAAAAGGGAGGTGGTGGACAGGGTGGCCAAGCAGACACAAAAAGCAATTGTTTGTTCTTTGTCAGGTTTGCTAGCGTAGTCAACAAATGATTTCAGACAGAACCCCTAGCCAGATTCAAGATACAGGTAGAACTTATTTTTAAACACCATTATTTGTATTCTTTCCTTAATTTTAGATTATATTTTGCAAGAATCTTCAAATGTTTTCATTTTTAAGATGCATTTATTTTTATTGGAAAGGCAGATATACTGAGAGAAGGAGCCAGAGAGAAACACCTTGCATCACTCCACAAGTGGCCACAAGGACTGGAGCGAGCCACTCTGAAGCCAGGAGCCAGGAACTCTTACGGGTCTCCCACATGGGAATAGGGTCCCAAGGTTTTGAGCCATCCTCTCCTGCTTTCCCAGGCTACAAGCAGAGAGCTGGATGGGAAGTGGTACAACCACGACACAAACCGGTGCCCATATGGGATCCCTGCGATTGCAAGGCAAGGATTTAACCAGTAGGCTTTCATGCCGGGTCCCAAATGTTTTCTAAGTAGAAGAAGATGGAATCTTTTTATGTAGTTAATATCAAAATTCCTACAGCTGTGCATTAGATAATTTTATCCAGTATTTTTCAACATTAACAAACATCCCAAAAATTAGAGCAAGTTGTTTTTAAACTCAGGAATGTCCCATTTTCCTGCTGCTAGATGGGTTAGTATTTAACTAGGGAGTGCCATATCAGGACAAGGTTTTACAAATTATACCATCAGAGCTGATCCCTGCGTGTGTCAGCAGAAATTGTCTGACCAAAGGGGCACAGCTAAGAGCTGAAAGGCAAGTCTCCCAAAAACATCTTAGCTAGAAACAAACAAAAACCTTATAAAATAAACCAAAATACATTGTTTAGAACTTCACAATAGAAAGCTACAGCTATATAACTCCATTTTAATACAGCCTTTACAAGAAGTTCCAAAATGCTAGTAAGCAGATGAATGTTTAATTCAAATCTTTTGAAATGATTTTACTTACGTAAGGGGGAAAAGTTTCGTATGTTCTATATAGTCACCCTCCGCCTTCCTTACAATGACAAGGTTGCAGTTAACTTTATTGAAATATTAGCACTAAGTTCGCTGGCAGGTTGAGAGGAGCAGGTGCCTACTTTGGAGCAGATAAGGAAAACAGCCATAGAGGACAGGAAACTGAACTGAGAATAATGATGTCTGCCTTCCAACCATCCTCTGTTATCACGGTGGGTCTCTGTGCATTTAAATCCTCATTCCCAGGATCTCTGTTTAATTATTTAATTATTGTAGTTTGTTAATACGAGAGGCAGAGACAGAGAGAGGAAAACAGGAGAGTTACCTCCCATACAAAGGCCCACAGAATTAGACCAAAGCCAGTAGCTCAGAGTCTCCCATGTTGCTTGCAAGGACTCGACGACATGAGCCACGTTCACCTTGCTTCCCAGGGTGCACTTTAGCAGAAACTGTAATTCATAGCAGAGCTGGGACTTGGGCCTAGTTTTTCCGTGCAAGATGCGGCTATCCCACACTGTGTGCTAAACACTGCACCAAATACCTACAATCCTGCTTAGATATTCATTGTAAAAAGTTGATTAGTAACACCAGAGTCACTTGTCAGACAGGAGTGTGTCCAAGATCAAATGAATGTCTAGTAGTGATCTTAGAAGTCATTTTAAAAGTACAAGAAAGAACAGGTGACTTCGTTCAAACCTCAACCACAGCTCAAAGAGAACAAAAGATTCACCTTGCACAGAACTCTCAACCGTCTTGCCCCTCTCTCCCAGGATTGTAGCAACCATTTCTTCTCCCCTACATGTGTGATCTGTCTTCTTTTTCAAGTGACATTTTTTCTGTTGATACCGAAAGGGCGTCCACCAAATTACCAAGAGCCCAAACAAGCAAGAAAGATTTCCCTATACACTGCCTCTTCGTGAGCTGTAACCCAATTTTTTCTTTTTGTCCTCTGTCATACTTAAGAAGGACTCTGCTTAGTCTACAAGCCTCTTTATCATGCTCCAATCTATTGCAGTTGGGGTTTCTGACCCTTCACTCGACTGAAATCACTTGGTTCTGAGTAATCAGCCACCTCCCATTTGCGAGATCCCAGTGATAATTTTAAGCTTGTATGTTTATACTGGACAGTTGGAACCAACGGTCAGCAAGCTCCAGGCTCTTCCACTGGGCCACAGAGCCGCCAGTTACTCCAGTTTTTGGTATGGTCCATGAGCTTCGACTATTTTTCGTGCTTTTTAAATTGTTTTTAGAAGTCCACAGAATTATATTTTGTGACATTTGAAGATTACATTAATTCATAAGTCAGCACCCACGGAGAAAGTTTTACTGAAACAAAGCCATGTCCTTGTGCTTGTCTATGATTGCTTTTGCATCAGAAGCAAAGCTGAGTAGTTACCACCCCACAAAGCCTGAAACATTTACTGCCTGGCTCGTCACTAGTAAAACTTTGCCAGTGCTGGCCATGGTTACAGGATGCATTTACTAAAAAAGTTCATACTTCTCCAAAGAGTCCTCGCTGGGTCATTTTGAAAGCCAAATATGACATCATGTACTAAGCACATGAGACAGTATCTGTCTCATAGCCTATTTTTGCATCAGCGTTAGCTCTTTTCTCTAGTGACTTCTCCCTCTCTGCTTACGCTGAGACATGTGGGTTGCCCAAGGTTCCACATTCGTTTCCCCCCTCTTTAGTCTCCCACTCTGAATGCATTTCCTGCCTTAGCTTTAGAAATCGTCTCGTGCTGGCTCCCCAAGCTGCATTGCCCAGTTCAGTTTCTGCTTTACTAGGTTGTGCACGGGAAAACTAACAAAGAGTTTCCAAAATTGATCTTATCCTGCCCTTAAAATTTACTCCATTTTTTCTTTTATGATTTCAGTTCTTAAAACTACGATTCATCCAACTCTTGGCCCATGAAACTCTTCCTTTTGCCTTTTCTCACCTTTGAGATCGAGACAATGAATTCCTCCCATTGCATTCCAGGAGCTTGTGGCATCACTCTCCAAACCACCACTTTAAGACACACGCATTTTCTGTCTGAAGTGTCTAACTCAAGTGTTTGCCAGAACCTGGCTTTATTTGCATTTATCCGCTTCAATTCCACCTTCCAGATAAGTTTTCCTTTTCCCAAATAACAAATGGGGTCATAGATCTCCTGCTCAGTAATCCCTATGGGGTTGTCCACAGAATATGGTCCTGATGCCTTTATCCAGCCTTTCACAATCCAGTAATTCCCTTAACTAATATTGATTGGATATATTGTGTAGCTAACGCTATACCAGACCGTGGGTAGACCAATGAATAAAAGCAGAGTGGCTCTGCTTACACGAGTACTTCACTCAATCAGAAGCAGTCAATGTTACAGAATCATTGCATCTCCCTCCCACTCCTTTTAGAAAGGCACCTTCTATAGTGCTCTCTGCACATGTAGTGACCTCTGTCTGGAATACACTCTCAAGCAAGACTTGAATACTTCCTTTCTCCGTAAGGGAACTTTCTCTAATATGACTGTCAGGGTTCATGTTGGCCTCCTTTGATTCTCTAAAAACATCTGTCATTTAAACATTTTATGCACTTTCATCTTCAAATTATGTGTTACATCCAGAGCCCTATAAACCAGCAATCATTAGCTGGTTTGATAAATTGATCAGCTGCATCTATTCTGTACATATAGTGACCAAAAAGTAATGCAAGTTTACTTATAATAAAAACAATATATTTGATACAAATATTTAAAAACCTAAATAGCACGTTGCTCAAACATGATTTATGTGAAAACAGTATTTTTTTTTTAGCTAGCTAGTTTTGATAACATATCTTTCTTATTTTCTCCATTCAGGAAAATTCAAATGACTTGCCCTTCCATGCATGTTTAGCTGTTAACACTTCATTTTTATTCACTAACTTCCTTTCTTGTTTTAGTATGTTCAAACTATCTTTCAGCTATATTCTCTTTTCTAAGAAACTGAGAAACACTGAGAATATTATCCAGAAAATAGGATGTTTGTTTTATATAAGCAGTGTTTACATCTCATAGAGATTCAAGTCATAAACAATGTAGAAAATAGACTGATGGACAGACTGCAGAAAGCGCCAAAAAATAATTAAAATAATAGCTACTCTAATTTTAAGACGTGCCAAGGGGGAGATCCAGGAAATTAGCAAGCAGTTAACATCAATACTTGGAAAGAATAGGAACAAATAATAATAGAATTGATCAGGAAGTACTTAAGCAAGAACAATTTAATGAGAAATCAACAGCATGAGTTCATCTAGAAAGATTGTGGAATAAAAACCAAAGTGTGGGTGTAAAAACAGTGCGCCTCAGGGACCTGAATGTTTCTATCTTGATTTATGCCCATAGCCATGTGAGCATGTGTCATAAGTACAATAATAATATGAGAATAAAGGTAAAGTTAACTTTTGACTGACACACTAGAAAATTGAATATGGTGAGAAATTTTATTCTTCAAAAGACGCCTTCCACCCAATTCCGTCTCCAGCACTGGACGTCAGTGGTGCGGATGAATGCTGCTTTTACCCACTTCCCAAGACAGTTGTTCAAACCCTGGTGAACGCTTTTTTAAGCCAAGGAAATGGGGACTGCTCATGCAGTCTGTCATTGTGTATGCCTCAAGGAGAGAAACTAGCACAGATGGATTTGTGAAATGACGACAGCTGTTAGCAATCCAGGGACTATCCAGGTGAGTTTATCAAGTTTCACTTTTTTGAAGACAATTTGTTTATTGGTAAACATTCCAAACTAAGAGAAGTCTATAAAAGTATATGCATTACAGAGTCAAGTTAAAGGTTATAAAGGAACTGGATCAGATATCATTCTTTATGTACTATCTAAACTCATGCGGCCCAGGTCAGTAATAAACACTTCTCACTTTTGCTTGGGTTAGTAGGAATCATGCAGCCCACCAGCAGGGGCAGGGAGTGGGTACTGGGCAGCAGGGTCAATCAATAAATGGCTGGGAGCCAAACAAGTGTCGGCCAAGCGATCAACCTAGTAGCGTGACCCGTGCAGTGGGTAAGGGACAGCCAGCAAGACTGTGTGAACAAGCTGTGTGACAGTTAAGAAGGATGCCTCCACCAAAATGAAATCCAAATCGGAAATATTGTGGAAAGTACTTGTATTATTTTCATGAAGGCACAGTGGAAATTTAACTAAAAGTTGGATGGTCATCTTCATCTTTTCCCAGCTAGCTAAATACCAACAGTTTTACAAAGGCTATTCATGTACCTAGAATGTTTAACATGAAAACTTGTTGATGTTTTTATGGGATCAAAAACATACACCCTTCACCATTTTAAATACCTACGTTGTTTTGTAAGATTCTTCATTTTTAACACATCCATTTATGATACAAAAGTTCCTCCTTCTAAAATTAAACATTTAATAATTTATACAGTTCTCTGTGTGTCTCTTCCACTGTACACACAGCATGCTGTATTTATTCAGTGATCACCAACAATGATGTTTATGAATTTAAAAAACTCATAAAGCAACTCTCCTGTGGGTAAGTTAATTTTTGCAATGTTCTTCCATTCTTTGTTATCATTCATCAACATTTTCTATTGGCGAATGTAGACACTTTGTCATTTTTAGAAATGAATCCAATACTAAACTAAATTCTTCTTTATTTGATACATGTGATTTTAACTCTAAAGTTAAAAACACTTTTCAATTACTTTTTTCCCTTCAATAGCTTATGTAATT
Organism: Ochotona princeps; assembly: GCF_030435755.1. Taxonomy (NCBI): domain Eukaryota; kingdom Metazoa; phylum Chordata; class Mammalia; order Lagomorpha; family Ochotonidae; genus Ochotona; species Ochotona princeps. The sequence goes on from NC_080834.1 coordinate 8,719,436, forward strand.
TTTAAATATTTAACTCATAAATGAAAGTATTATTTAGGATAACACATTTTGCCTCTTTAGGCTTTTCAAACCTCTGAAAATTTCATCACATCCACCAGGTTATTGGATATTTCAAATATCATTTTCTTGGTGAGTTATAGAACAGCGCAAATGCTCATTGTGTATCTGTATAAATGAAAGGGATATGAAAGAATAGAAATCCTATCTGATTAATGATCTGTGAAGTTTATGGCTTTGTGTTTTTAAGAGATTACATTTGTAACGGTAGAAAATAAGAAACGTGAGGTAGTACTCTCCCCCATCTCTTCCCTCTGACAGTATACCGTCTAAACAATTGAAATAAATCACCCGCAAAACAGATTTTCGTAGCACACAACACTGTAAAACTCTATTATACCAATGAGTCTATTCACATGCCTCAGTGAAGAACACTCAACAAGCTGAGATTTTGTTCAATTAATTTTTTCTATTCCTTGTAACATGACTAAAGCAGGGATATAAAATTTGGCAAAGTATACTAAAATGAATTTCTATATTACCAAAAGTATTGATGGATGACTGCATTTTTATGTTTGATTACATACGTAAAACTATTGAAGCAATTAAAGTAGCTAACAGTGATTGATTCCTAGCTACAGTTTGTGCACAGTTCTAACTGCTTTACCCATATTAACTCAATTATTCCCCATTCACATGGAATGAGGTGCTATGACTACACACGTTACTGATGACCAACCTGAAGTGCAAGACCATTAAATAAACGTTCAAGTTCATGAAAAATAAACAAGGCATTGGAAATCTCTTATTTTAAGTATCAGGAAATATTTAGATGTGAAGATATTTTTTAACATGGCCAAGCTCCACTGGTGCCCCTTGAGAAAAAGAAAAATGTACTTCAGGTCTCTTCACTTCTGGTTAGTCTTTATTCCCATAAAATCATGTTGCTTTTACATTTTTTAAAACAGGACATAAATTTCAACATAGCAACCAATAAATTCTTGTAGATATGAGCAGGAAATATCTTTTGAAATGAGTCAAGGGCAGCTACTCACACTGCAAAGTTGGAAGGTCATCTATAAAATGTGTCCACATGGGCAGACACAGGAACATAAAGCAACTGAAGAAGGCACATCTGAGAACTTCAGCTATAGCATTTCCTGTATGCATGCTACTTTCGTAGAGAACAACTTACCCCTGTGTGTGGTTCAGTATCCATGACTCAACCTTTCGCCAACCATATCTCCCTTGTACCTGGGCATCGCTGTTCCAAGAAATACCAAGAAAAATTGGAAACCAAAGTGAAGCTGTCCTTTTAAAGTTCACGATGCTTAGTGATATAATTAGAGAAAATGTTCAAATCTATGGAGACACAGAGAATATGCTCCTTTTTTTTAGTGCATGATGGAAATGTCCATCTGTGTGAGTTTTAATTCGCAGCAGCAATGCAATGAATTCATTGGAAAGCTACGTATGATAAGACTTATACTGTGACTTATTCTCTCTGAGATAGTGAGCCCAGGTGTCTACAGGAGCACAATAGCCTGATGTTGCCTGGCTCTGACCTTGCAGCATCTCTTCACTACGTGGGACATCAACTCAGACCCACCTGAACAAAAATATTTATATATGTTTATTACACGCATTCTCCAGTAAATATAAGCTACTGAAAACCCCTAAGACATGAAAGAAATGATTCTACATTTGAAAACCAGACAAATGCTCAAAATACAGATGTAAACATTCACCGAGTAGAAGTCACTGGGTTCTCAAGAGTAATGATATCAAGAGTTTCATGAAAGTTCTACCCTGTGCCTGTTTCTCTGCCTTCTTGTTTATTTTGCTAATTTCATAGTTATTTATAAAACTGAACACTTTTACAAATATAAATATAAATCCAGTCTTCAGTGTGTGTATGTGTAAACCAACTGTATACATACTGTTCACTAATTATCCTAACATGAATTTTCCCCATATCATTAAATATCCTTCTACACTACTTTTAATGGCTAAGTTCTACTCTCTATCCTATTTGCAGCTATTTCAATTAATTGTCTTTTTGAAGGACAGTAAGATTATTTCTAATCATGTGTTATTATGGATTCCTATGAACGTCGCATCTTGCTACACAAATCTTTGAAAATATCCGGCATTACTATTTAGAATAAATTCCCAGTTGATAAGAATATACAAAAACCTATAGGATATACATGTGTGTGCACAAACATCCAGATGTATACGTATACGTTTGTGTATTCGTGTGTGTGTGTCATCTTCCCCATATCTTGCAAAAATAAACTAAAAAAATGTAAGTGTTATCTTGAGTCACTTGCCTAACTTCTGTTCTTCTCTCATTTATGAAATGGAACTAATGGTGCACTTTTTGCAAGAGTTTGATGAAATGATTAATGAGGTTGATAGAAGTGAAGTGTTTACAAAACATTTAATGGATATAGTGTTACCAGAAAAGCTTGGTGGGTTCTTTCCTCAGCTTAATATAGAAATAAAAAGCCACTAACCAGTTGCAGCAGAGAAGTTTACTTGAGAAGTGATCAGGTGTACAAGGAGACGAGGAAAGGGGAAAGCACCTCCCAAGAGAATGCCTCTCAAAAGTAGAGAGGAAGAGACACCAAAGGTTTGAGGAAGAGCTTTGGCATTTTAGGCATTCCCTGACCCCTCCTTGTTGAGCAGCAACCTATAGGTAAAAGGTTCCCCATTGGTGGTGTCTTCACCAATTAGGAAATGGTTGGGCAATGCATGAGCTACCCACTTGAAGGTGTGGCTGAGATTTCAGCCAGCTTGGACTGGCTCATGTATTAAGTACCCAGCAAATGATACCTTATTATCTGAATGCTTTAGACAATTCTGGTAACTGCCTTTTCCCATGTAAATGACATCACTTTTTCCATAGAACTTTTACAAATAAGGACCCAGCGTTGTAGCCTAGTGGCTAAGGTCCTCACTTTGTTTATGCAGGGATCCCATATAGGTTCCAGTCCGTGTCGTGCCTGCTCCACTTGCCTTCCGGCTCCCTCTTTGTGGCCTGGGAAGGTGGTGAAGGCTGGCCCAAAGCCTTGCAACCCTGCATCCAAGTGGGAGACCCTCAAGACTTCCTGACTCCTGACTTCAGATTGGCTCACTCTGGCCAAAGCGGCCACTGGGGGAATGAACCAGTGAATGGATAGATCTTTCTGTTTCTACTTCTTTTTGTAAATCTGACTTCCTAATAAAATACATAAATCTTGAAAGAAAGAAAAAATGCCTGGGAAATACTTGCTAGGAAAAAAATTTAAAAATTATTTATGCAAATACCATTTCATGGTGCCCAGTTCAAAGTCCTATCTAAATGATAAGATCACTTCAAACAGCATTATTTCCAATAGATATTTCTCATGTGGACGCAAAGGCTGTGTTATATCAGAGACTAACTTGCCTTTGTGGAAATTCTCCAGTGCTTGACTCCTCAGGAATTTGGTGAGCAGCTGCAACAGCCTTGTCACAATGCACAGTGCGCTGGGGAAGGTGATGCTGTCTCCCTCCTGGATTAGCTCAACCAGGACTTAGCAACCACATCCTCCACTGCTCTGCATTCCAACCAAATCTTCCCATAGGAATCTGCACTTATTATCTTCGTAATAATACCTCAGTAAATCTGGAATTTTTACCATTTTAAAAATGTGTGCTTTCAGCATTTTCTATGTTATCAAATAAAAGGCTTTGCTTTTACAAAGTATCTTTTACAAAATACTTTAATTCATAGCTAATTGACGTGAAGATTTCTGATCTACAGTGTGGTCCATCAGAGAACTTGTTAGCTGTTGCAGAGCACACCATGAAAGATGAGAATTGAGCACCTCGGCTCTCTGCAGAAACCTGGAGGCAAGAAAGAAAAGCCACTCATACTTTAACATGGACACTAAATGTAAAGTGTACATGCTTTTTACATACGTTCATATACACTAATTTCATATTCTGCTTTTTCAAAACAGATCTAGTAATATATAACCACCATAACATACAATGTATTCATTTTTATTGTTTTTAACTGACACATAAATATTGAACATTTTTATGGAGTACCATGTGATACATTAACGTGCACAGCGTGCAGTGTTCAAATCAGGGAAAGCATATCTCTCTTCAAACATCAATCTACCCATTTAAAGTGTACAGTTCAGTGATTTTAACATGTTTGCAAAGTTGTGCAACCATCACCATAATCGGATTGACAACATTTTCATCACCCCAAAAAGAACCCTGTACTCGCTAGCAGATGCTACCATTTCCTCCCGCCCTCATCCTCAGCTCTAGGCAACCAAAATTCTCTGCTGTTATGCATTTCCTGGACTTCTCATATAAATGGAATTATCAAATATGTGGTGTTGTGTGACTGGCTGCTTTCACTAGGCACAATGTTTTCAAAGAGCAACCATTTCGTAGCAGGCACCTTATTCCCTCTAATTGTCAAGGAAGACCCTGAGGTGTGGCTAAATCACATTTTGTTTCTACATTTGTCAATTGATGGGTATCTAATCTGTTTTGGCTTTGGGGTTACCATGAATACTACTGCTGTAAGTTTCCATGTCTATAGTTTTGTGTGGTTTTATCTATAAGTTTCTGCAGGTGAGGGGAGTTCATGGGCCAATGGTAATTGTGTGCTGAACATTTTCAGGGATTGCCAAAGTGTTTTCCAAAGGGCTGTAACATTCGACATTGCCCCTGACAATGTTTGTGGGCTCCAATTTCTCTTCAGCCTGGACGAGATGAGCTATTGTCTTATTTTATGAGTAGAGCTGATGGATGTGAAGTCAAGTCACTCTGGCTTTCTTTTGCTTTTCCCTTATGGCTTAGGACACAGTGTCTTTCCATGTGCTTCTTTGTCCTTATCTTGTTTGGGGAAGAAACTCATCAGACTCTTTGCCCACTTTTAATTATGTTATTTATATTTATTGTTGAGTGAGCTGAAAAGCAGTTTTTACGTGTACTTATTTCAAGTGCTTATCAGACACATAATTTGCAAGTATCTTTTCACATTCTGCAAGCTTTCATTGTACTTGCTTGATGTCCTGTGAAGGTCGGAAGCTTTCAATATTTATAAAGTCCAGTTTGCCCATTTTTCTCATATGACTTGTGGTTTTGGTATTCTAAGAAAGGTCATCCAAGGTTTAGGACTTCCTCCCATATTCCAAATTAAAAGTTTTACAATTTTAATTCATGCACTTATAATCCATCTATAATTCATTTTGCATGTACTATTGTTATTATAAGAGGTGTACCATTAGTTGAAAACATAATCTACTGCCCCCACCACGCCCTGAACTATCTTCATCCCTTGTCAAAAACCAATTTATCATAAAGGTGAAGATTTAATTTCCTTTTTTATTGTCCATTGCTTGTGCATAGAAATACAAATGAACCACTGCCATTCATGCGGTAGATAAGAATGAAGTCCCTGACTGCTGGCCTGCTTGACCCAAGCCCGGCTGTTGTAGACATTTGAGGAGTGATCCAACAGATAGAAGAGTTATTTCTATCCCTGTCATTCTGCTTTTCAAGTAAATTAAAAAAAAAGTTTTGGCCCAGTGTTGTCACTTAATAGGTTAAGCTGCTGCCTGTGGTGCTGGCATCCCACATGGGTGCCAGTTCCAGTCCAGGCTGCTCTGCTCCTGGTCCAGCTCCCTGCTGATGCTCTTGGGACAGCAGCAGGTTGGCCAAAGCGCTTGTGCGCTTGCCCCCATTTGAGAAACCTAGTAAAACACATTCAGTCATTTCACCTCTCTCTTTCTCAGTAACTCTGCCTTTCAAATAAATAAAGCTTTTTTAAAGATACCAATGTTTTTTGTATTGATCTGTTTGAAATCTTGCCAAACCCATTGATTAGTTCTAATAGGTTTTTAGCTAATACCTTAAGGTTTTCTATATGCAAAATCATTTCGTTTGCAACTAAAAATGGTTTTCTCTCCTTGCCAGTTGCCCCGCCTGAAACTGTTAGTTGAACAGAAGTGGGAGCCTAGGCATCTTTGTCTTGTTCCTAATCTTGCATGTTACGCCTCAGCTTTATGTAGAATGTTAGTAAGCTTTTCACAGACCTTACTCTTTGACAGAGTTCTTTTCTCTCCCTAGTTTTCTGAATGTATTTATCATAAAAGGATATTAGATTTTGCCAAAAGCTTTTAATTTACGAAGATGATCCTGTGTGTTTTGTTCTCTATTCTATTGATATGATTCATCGTATTAATTGATTTTGGGTTGACTACTCTTGCTTTGCTAGGATAAATCTCACTTGATCGTTCTCTGTGTTGTTGTGGAATGCTGTTGATTTTCACAAGAGCCTGCAATTCACCTGTAATCTATCTGACCTCGCACTATGAACCACAAGGTGTTCCTCATTTCCTGTTTATAGGAATAGCTTGTGAAGACGTGATACCAGATCTTCCTTCAAAGTTCTGTCATTGCTTTTTTATTTCTTAATTCTTATATTTCTTAAAAGGGAACTCAAGAGCAGGTTCAATAGAGGAAATAAACGTCCATTCTTTCACTTCCTAGCACTGGATGTAAGCTATGTGATCTATAGTCTACAAGAATATTGTCCAAGTGGCAACTACTCACAAGAAAGTTCCCTAAAAGTTTCCTGAGTTTTTATTTTTGTTGATTTGCTTTGTTTTTAAGATGGAACATCAATCCCCACAGGAATCCATGCTCCAGTACCCTGAGTCACCTCCGTCTTCGCTGTCATTCCCGCCAGGGCTAGCAGAGGGAGGGTTTGGCCCAGAGGGTCTCCCGGGGCGGGGCGGAGGAGGCGGGAATGCAAAACAGAGCCTCCTCCCCGGAGCCCCAGGGGCAGCAACGCCCCTCGCTATAAATTCCCAGTGGTGCCGCTGCCGGAGATTCCAGCGCCTGACAGCCTGGACCCCGAGCCGAGCCGCGGCGAGTGGCGGGAGCCTGGGGACTCACAGCGAGCGGCTGCGGCGGAGCCGGGAGCCAGGGCGCACAGCCCGCCGGACCGCCGGACCAGGGCTCAGCGCCCGGGGCGCGGGTGAGTCCGCGGGGCCGCCCTGCGAGCTTGGGGGGCTGCGAGGGCGGGAGCAGTGGGTTTTGTGCCACAGCGTCTTGTACGTTCCCAGGACCCAGCCTCCGGGGGTCCGCTTCCACCCTGGAGCTAACCGCCCTTCTCCAAACCAGGTGAGGAACAACCGGAACATTGTGACCGGTTTGGTCTGACTCTCTAGGGCCATAAGCGAGCCGTCCACAGCAGTGGGGAGCAGTTGTCAACTTTCTATGGCTGCTTTCCCTTAACTCCTGCCTTGAAAGTGACTGGAGTGACAAACCTCTGCCTCCGCGGGGAGTCCCTTTCCAGGCTGGGGAAAGCCGGTCCCGGAGCCATTTGGTCCGGCACTGAGGAAGCAACTGCAGGTGGAACTCCAAATTCAATAAATCTGTTGCAGGCTAATTTTAGAAGTTGATCATGTTGCTTGGCCCCCCGGGACGATTTTATAAATACCCAAATGGCCGATGCCAGAAAAAAAAAAAAAATTCCCACCCTTGGAAGTTAGGGAACTTTGGAAATGAAGTGAACAGTGACCCCAGCCACCTCCTCCGCTTCCGGGGCAAGGTTCCTACCCCCAACACCACTCAAAGCTCAACTTTTTTCTCTTCCTGCATACCATACCCAGGAGGGTCCAAGACAGGGGCCACTAAGCCCTGATGCCTGCCTGCAGCATTGCCACAGGCCCATAAAAGTGGGAAGGGAAAAGCAAGGTGTGGAGCACCGGCAACTGAGTCTCCACAGCCCAGATTCTCATAGTTGAGGCAAGATATTGGGCCAACGTTGTCTTCTGTTTCCAGGACAGACCCGGACCTCTGGCTGTCCCTCCAATGTTCGCTTTCGTTCTGACCCGACTGTCTGCAGTCCCAGCCTCCCAGTCTTTAGGGCAACAGGTCTAACCCCCTTAAGGCCTCACCTCCCTGGATTGCCCTGAGGCAACTGTTAGAGACCAGCGGTAGAAGACCACTTACTCCCAAAGTCTTTAGGGCAACAGGTCTAACCCCCTTAAGGCCTCACCTCCCTGGAGTGCCCTGAGGCAACTGTTAGAGACCTGCGGTAGAAGACCACTTACTTATATCTAAATTGTGTTTGGCCTTAGGAAGTAACAAAGCCCCACTGACTGGCCCCCAGAGCCCCTTTCTTCCCAGTGACAGCAGACGCTCACTTTCCTCTGGGGTCTCATTTGGGGCTTGGCCACATTTATTTCCTGTGTCATTCTGGGAAGCGAAGGCAAAATGGAACGGCCTATGACTGTGTTTGCTAACTGTTGAGCAACTTCGTACCTCCTTCTGAAGGTACTTCATGTCCAACAGGATTCTCTCAGTTGTCACAACTTGAGTGCTTCCAATTCCCATTAGCATAAGCTCTCACACCTTGTCAATCCTCCGGAAGAGAAAAAAAGAAGCAAAGAGAACTGGCCATGCCTCCTCTGTCCTTTGGTGCTTCTCCATCTATATATGTGGATTATCTGTCCTCGACTGTAACAGATGCCCTGGCACCCTTGCTAGCACCAAGACACAGGCAGGGAAGTAACAGAAGGGAGAGGAGACCTCTTGTTAGAGGTCTTCCTTAATGACGCTGAACCTCCGGGCTCTGCCTAAAAGGTCCCGTCCACTGATTCTTTTTATTTCCTGGTTACATCTTGAAGGTCTGATATAATTATACTGTTAGTCTATGCTTGGAGTCTCAGCAACATTTCGATTCTGTAAAATGATCTGCTCAAGACCAGCAATTGGGTTTGCCAGTGATGGCTTCAAGTGTGCATCCCCCAAAAGGTAGCTAATCGTTTCTGTAAGCTGATGTAAGGCTCTCGGAGTGGCCCCAAGTTAGTAGCTCTCAACCTCTGGTCAACTTTCATGATCCTTACTTCCAAAGCCTTTCACAGCCTGCCCCCCTCATCTGTTCTTGAATTCATGCTTCTTGGTCTTCACCTTCAGGCCTTCATTTCTGATTCGGCTTTCTTTGACCTGTAGCTGACTGTTCAGCTCAAAAGAAAAGTGGTTTTCTTCCATTGGTTCCATGGATGCCACTGGAAAATTCAAGCATTTACAAGCATCCTCGATCCCTCAAGGGCTTAAATCTTACCTCTCCCTCTTACCCTGGGTTAGTGCTCAAAAAAGTCAAATGTGTGTTACTTCTCTTCCTTCTTGTTCTGTGTCAGTTTTATGAGTTGTAGACAAGGGATAATGTGGAGTATTTAGTTGTGTTTTGTTTTATTGCTGTTAATATTCCTAGTGTTGTTATTGTTATTATTAATTAATAATAATGACTAGTTTTCCCCTATGCAAGGGAAAGAATAAGTAGAAAAAGTTTGACCTGTTACTAAGCCACAACACAGGTAAAACACTTAGGGGAGAACAATCAGACTCAGTTGGAAGTCATAGTGCATTTGCGTTACCACAGCACACTTTTCAAGTAGATAACAGAGTTTTGTGTTTTGCTCTCAAATTTGTTACAGGAACACAAAGATCAAGTCCCACCCCATTTCCACTTTCCATTTTGACTGTCTGCTGCAAGCTCCCGCCCTTTAGACTCTCACTAGTTTACCTAATTTTTTTCCGCTGGGTCATGACTAGTTACTGCCAAAGGGTCTCCTAAATTGAGAATTTTATTTAGAAGTTTGAAATAAGTCCAAGTGTTCTAAAATTTAAAAAGCTATCTTAAAGACACAGTGTAGCAGTAAGGAAACATGGAGCTGAAGCAACAAAGTACAACAAAGTTAGTAATATTTTCCCTTATGCTAACAATCCAGACAAGTCACCTTGTAAATGCAACACCACTGAAAAGAACTACTACTCTTCTTCAAAACAGTTTCAAACTTTCTCTTTCAAAGCAGCCTGAAGTCAATGTTACCTGAGTTGTGTTTATTTTCACCATTGTTCAGTGAAGTAATACACTAAAATCTCTGATAAAATTGTTTGATTTCTAAGATAAATTTAGCTATCATTTTGATTTCTATTTTGTTCACTGTATAAACTTTAGCTCTTAAAAATCAACTTTTTCATAGCTTGATACTAAAGATATTAAAACAAAAATTGTCTGTATGGATTAAAGTGACAATTAACTGATCTGGCCAGTGATTGTCATTATCCTACAGAGCTCTGAAATACTGTAAGAACAACAACAACAAAAATAGAAGAGCTACAAATTTGCCAAATGTTTCATTAATTGCCTATTGTTTTAATGACAAATTTGATCATGGAAATCAAAAGCAAAGTACATGCTAAGAACTCATAGAAGAGACATGTTAATGACATGATAATGCTACTAGCAATGGTTTTATTAACATTAAAAGACTTGTTACCTGATTGATACACCCTATTGCTGGTGTTTATGCGGGGGGACAGCTTTCCCTTCTACGTGAAATGCAAAATTGTCTTTGAAAACATTTCACCAATGAAGAACAGACTGTGTTATGTAAATGTGAGCTTGCTTTTAAAAAGCAATTTCTTGAGTATGTTATTTTAAAGTTAAAATTGCAGAGAAAGGGGAAACAGATCTTCCTCTCATCTGCTAGTTTACCCCTCAGATGACCACAGAGGTCAAGGCTGTGGCAGGTCAGAGCCAGGAGCTTCTCCTGAGACTCTCATCTGAGTGGGCCATCTTCCCCTGCCTTTCCCAGACAAAATGATAAAGAACTGGATTGGAAGTGAAGCATCCGGGCATGACCCAGATGCCCACATAGCAGGCAGCAGCGTTACGTGCTGCCCCGTAACACTGGCTCTGTACGACTGCCTTATTTTGTTATTCAGATAGTTCAATCTAGAATGATTCATTTTGTTTTTGTTTTATGCACTGATAGAAGTATCAACTAAAATTCTTAAATAGAAATAAACACATAGAATCTGTCCTTGTTTCTTTCTTTCCTGTGCCCAAGAAGAGTTTTAATCATGTTGCTCGTCTCAAATTTAATCACTTCTTTAACATTTAAAAATTTGGGGAAATGGAGCAGACACTAGTAACTTTAGTTTTCATGATTGCATTATGCCTTCCTTTAGTCCAAGCTGGTTCTAAACTTACTTAAAATTTTAAATCATAAAATTAATAATCCTCTACTTCATGTCTGCTTTTATGTGATGCCTTAATTCATATTACAGACATCTAAAATGCCTTGGTCTTCACTAAATGATGTACAGTCCTGTTTAGATCAGTGGAATCAAGTACTTTGAATAGTTTACTACCAACTTAAAAATACTGGAAAATATACATATGGTTCTGTGCCCTTAAAGAGAATTTATGATTGCTATTTGCCTTCTAAGTTTCTTTAGATATTTTCTCATTTTACATTAATCAAAGCTCTTCTAATCTACTTTGGAAAATGAAGAATTATGTCTCTGAAATATGGCAACAACAGTTGCAGATTCTTATAGAGGAAATGCTATGGATGATGGTACTGGAGTCTATACAAAGAATCAAACCAGTCTTTGGCCCACGAGTGCACTGGACAAACTGACCACAAGTTTAGAAAGGAAAACCATTTCAAAATGGCCTCTCCTCTGCCCTGCCTTTCAGAGCAGGTGGAATGCCTAATGTGGTGGGTACTATTTGATTCTGGGCACTTCTGTAATATCCTTTTTCTCTTATGTGGAATTTTAATCCCTTTAGAATGGACCCTGCCTAGTGTGACCTACTATCACTGAATGCTCCGTTTCTGTTTCTACATGTCACTTCCTTGCCTACATGTGACTTCGTTGTTTGATTTTAGCTGAAACTATTGAAAATCTAAAATACATTTTTATATCCCTATGTTTTATAAGAAAAAATACCAAATAATTTTTCTAAACTCACTTAGGTCTGTTACCTTCTAACACACAATAAAATGTCTTAAACTTGATGTGTTAGTCACTCTGATTGGGGAACTCAAATCTAAAGCAGCAATGCCAACAGGAAAGTAAAAGGGAGAATAAGAAAAGGAAAGTTGAAAGCTGATTCAAGTTGAAATTTTAAGACAGTGGTGCTTCAAGTGTCAGGAAGCAGATAAAAGAAGAACATTAGAATCTCTAGGGAGCATATTACATCTATGTAGATCATTTACACTTTCTCTTCCTGCCCTTCCCCATTCTTCCTATTTTATACCCACGCTATTGTGAATCAGAGGCAGTCATCCCTAATCAGTCTCGGGTATCACATCCAATCCAGACTCAGGCATTTGCTGGGAGTTGGCAAGCGAAGTAGACTCTCAGATCCTACCCAGACCCACTGCATAAAAGTCTTCACTGTAGCGTTGACCCAGGCGAATCAAAAGCACAGTCAAGAGATGCAGCCTACACTGCCTGTGGCTGATATGGACTGATCAGCTGGAGCAGGGATTGAGAATGCTTTCTTCGGCCAAGGGCCTTTTATATATTTGTAATGTCTTTTACAGAACAAACAAATCATGAACTTCAAACATTCATCTGCTATATTTTTATTAAATTTCAAATTCTACCTGCAGTTGCCTTGGAGTCCTAACAGCCCACTGGCCAGACATCCCCAGCCTGACCTAGTGGTTAATCTTCCTACTTTCCTGATACACTAACAATTTGGATAAGTGTAACATCTATTGAGCACATGTAATGTGCAAAGCACAATTTTTAACGTTTACTGTTCTGTTTAATCCTCACCATAACTCTGCGAGATAGTCACAGTTTTCTCCTCAGAGTGTAAATTGGGAGGCTGAACAAGGAAAAATAGATAAATAAAGATAATGAAGAGAGTCAATGTTTAAACAAAGGAGTCTTGTCCTAAGGCCTATGGTCTCAACTGCTGCCTGAATATGAATATATGCAGTTACCTGCATTTTAAGGGAAACTAATTGTATGGTAATTGATGTAAGCACCAATGATCAGCACATTGGGCCGTAAGAGTCTCATTGGCTCTATTCTGTCCAAATGATTGTGATTGTGGATGAATGTGATGACCTGTACTACGTTTATGTCCAACTAGAATGAAATCTTGCAGCATTTCTTCTAGAAAACCTCGTGCATTTACAGTTTGGTGAGATACATTTATTTCTTCATTTGTTGTCCCAATTTTTTCCTGCACAAAGCAAATACATTTTGCATGCTTCTGAATCAACATGGTGTGCCCCTAAAATAATGTTTCACTATTCCAGACATCATAAACTAGCTTTCTTTCCATCCAAATAATGTCTCATGTTGTATCATGATGTGTCCCAGCCCTTAACCTTCACGCAATTAATTGCTGCCACTTTATCAGGACGGGGAAAGAATTTTATGCGATTCTTGCATAATGATTTCTTAAAAATGTCCTGCCTCTTGACCTGTATGGTTATCACCATGGATTTTTGCAAGAGACACACATGTATTCCTGTTTTGAATTCCTGTTAAGTCATATGGTAGAAGTCTGTGATGTTTTTGAAATATTTAATGTCAAGGAAAGATCATTGCTAGTGAATAAAGAGATATATAAAATGTAAATTGTAAGTGTGATTGTGTATGTGCTTGGTAAATTCAACGATCATCACGGCCTGACTGCAAATATCGGCGTTCTAACATCAGTACTTTAATGTTGTTGTGAATGAAGTCAATTAATTTTTTTTTAAAGATTTATTTATTTTTATTGCAAAGTCAGATATACAGAGAGGAGGAGAGACAGAAAGGAAGATCTTCTGTCTACTGATTCACTGCGGTCACAATGGCTGGAGCTGAGCCAATCCGAAGCCAGGAGCTTTTTCCAGGTCTCCCACGGGAGTGCAGGGTCCCAAAGCTTTGGGCAGTCCTCAACTACTTTCCCAGGCCACAGTAGGGACCTGGATGGGCAGTGGGGCTGCCAAGATTACAACCGGTGTCTGTATGGGATCCTGGCACACTCAAGGCGAGGATTTTAATCACACCAGGCCTGATTAGATATTTTAAATGCTGGCATATCTGTGAAGGAAAATAGAAAGACTAGGAGTAGTATATAATGCATCCTAATAATATGTTGAGGGTTACTAAAATCAGAGGTGATTATTTTCTTACATTTTAAATATGCTTTTAAGCATTTTTACAATGAATCTTTTTTACTCTTCTTGCCTTCTATTTGTTTTAGCATTTGGATTACTCTCCTCATAATTCACTCTGTGTTTCAGGTTAGACAGTCACTGTTAACTCTTTGGAAAATGGCACTACAACCTGACATTTTCTATAAATTGCTTTCTTTGGGTTATGTTAGAGGAAGAAAAAGGAACCCACAATTCTCACATTGTCTTGGCAACCTGTGAAAGGCACCTTTTTATGGGAAATCTCATTTTGTTTCTGGGTAGATCCTTCTGATGCTGAAGTCTTCTGTATAACAATGTTATAGTAAAGTTGGCATCTATCACTGTGCTTTTTAGAACAGTGAAATAACCCAGACAGAAAGGCAAATATCACATATTCTTCTTTATATACATGAGATATAAAATTTAAAGGGAAAAAAAGAGAAAAAATTCAAAACAAAAGAAATGCCTTTGTGTATCAGTATTGTTGTAATTACAGTTTTGTAAATCTTGATTTTATAGCTTTGTCAAACCAGTCATTAAGAAGTTATACTAGTTGGGACATGTTGGTACATGCAAAAACTGGGGGCTAGGGACAGACCTGGTGGGAGATATTGGGGGACTCCCTGACTAGGCCGTGGTACCTGCTGGAGTGCATAAAGGCTGGGCCTTCACTCCTGGTTTGGACTAGCACTGGGCTAGACTGGGCTAGGCTGCAGCAACCATCACTTGGTGAGAGAGATGGGGTTGGGAGTGGAATTGATGAGGCAGTTGAATGCACTGGTATGTGCATTGCCTAACATAGATAATAAACCGAATCTGACACTACACTAGCTGCAGCATACAAGAGTAAGTCTGAAGTCACCCCAGGTGAGGTTTCTTGGGAGATTCCCCAACCAGCTCACTGGATCAAACTCCAGCCACTGGGAAAAATCATAAGATATGTGTTCCTACCTTGGAATGCACATATTGCAACTTGACCTTCTTGGTTGCTGCTACCTGTGCAGTGGACTACAGGCCCAGATGCACACAGGGGGCATGATGGCCAGCTCATCTAGGCCAGTAGAAGACACACAATTCCTCATCAAAGGATAGAAAGCAGAACAGATTGGACTGCTCTCTTGGCCAAGCTTTGCAGCAAGTGTCTGGGTCTATGGATCCACACTAAGGTGGACTAGGTCAGTCAACAGACTTTGGAAAGATTTTCTCAACCCTGGTACAAGGAAACTGATGATGTCTAAGAACTATCAAAACCACTCAAGTAACACCGTTGGATCATTCTTCCCTACATCAAGTGGGGAAGAATCTCTAAGGAGTCATCAAATAACTGTCCCCCATCCCTGGGTGCTGATGTAGTTTGACAAAAAGGAGTAGTTCCCTCTCCACTTGAACCCTCACCCCACCTCCCAGCAAATCTGGAGAATAAAAGAACTGAAACATCTGCCCCACCCATTTCACTCCACACCTTGATCCTCCCCACCCTAACTGTAGGCCCACTTGGGCATATATCCCTCTCAACTACGTAAGCAATATTGAAAATAAAGTAAAAAGTTAAAAAGAATAAGAATGTTGTACCAGTTGGGGCTGATGTGGTAGTTAACAAGATGCAGGCACTGGCACCCCGTGCAGGCACTGAACTGTGACCCTGTTGCTCCACTTGCACATCAGCTCCAGGCTTATTACCTGGGACAGCCGTGGAGGATAACTCACTTCATTGGACCACTGCACCCACGTGGGATACCCAGAGGAAGCTCCTGGCTTATAATTGGCTTAGCTCCAGCCATTGCCACTGGGGACTGAACAGGGGATGAGAGTCCTCTCTCTCTCTCTATGCCTGTCCTTCTCTCTCTGTGAAAATTTGTTTTTCAAATAAAAATAAATAGATCTTTTAAAAATGATGTTAGAATACTATGGTTTCAATGGCCTGTCATTACTGTAAAATTTACTCATTTTATGAGCCCGTCCCCAAAAAAGACAAATACCATATTTTTGTGATATTTGGTACTTAAATAATTCTACAAAGTATAAAATGGAACTGCCATCTTCTGACTGGATTGTGGTTTGTAGCCCTTATCTGTTCCTGTAGACTGGGGATCTCTGCTTCTTACTTGCCGAACACCACGTTCAGTGGTGTCCTGGACTTGTGATTATAAAGTGCATTGAATTTATGTTACGCAAAAGTTAAAGGAAAAAAGAAATGATGAAAGGGAGGGTGGACAGAAAGTCCTAGAATTGTATCTATGAAATACATGAAATCTGTTATCTTTATATTAAGAAAAATCTACGGTATATTGGTGAAATGATCATCTTTACATTGGATTGTTCTTTTGTCCACTGAATTAGGACCTTTACACTTTTCATTTGACAAACTTCTTCTTTGGTTAAGAATTAAGTCTTTGAATGTAGAATAAGTTAAAATGCTTATGTCAAAAACTGAAAGAGACAGAAAAGGGGAAAAAGGCAATAGGAGGGAGGAGGGGAATATCATTATATTCTTTGAATCACATTTATGAATTATATTGAATCTGTTAAAATTGGCTAACTTTTTCAAAGTTTAAAGTAAGCTATACAAAATATTTTAACAATTCTTCAATTTCAAACTTATTTTAAAAGTTTTTGAAAGCTATAGTTAAATAATGATTATATTATAAAAAGTAACACAAGTAAGTTTAAATAATAAACAAATCTGGAAGGGCTATTTGCCATACATTATGCACGAATTCCTTTCTCTCTGTACAAACATAAGCACTATAATATGAGAAAGATATTAACAACCCAATTAACAACTGAGCAGAGAGCTTGACTGTGCAAGCTGGTAGATGAGTAACTATAGAAAATAATAAGAAACTGGGAAAAAAGTTGATATCATTCACAAATAAGGAAATACAAATCACTTATCATGGTAAAAGAAAAAGATTTGATGATATATATTTGGCCATAAGAAGTGAGTTTAACCTTTATGGAGACTATTTCAGAAATAGCTAGTAAAAAATTGTGTGTAGAAAATATCTAGTAGGGCCTGGCGTGGTAGCCTAGCGGCTAAAGTCCTCATCTTGCATGCGCTGGAATTCCTTAAGGATACCAGTTCGTATCCCGGTGGCCCCGCTTCACATCCAACTCCCTATTTGTGACCTAGCAAAGCAGTCGAGGATAACCCAAGGTCTTGGTACCCTGCACTTGCATGGAAGAACCAGAAGAGGCTTCTGACTCCTGGTTTCAGATTAGCTCAGTTCCGGTCATTGCAGCCATTTGAAGAGTGAATCAGTAGACAAAAGATCTTCCTCTCTCTCTCCTCCTCTCTGTGGAGCTGACTTTCCAATAAAAAAAAAAAATCTTAAAAAGAAAATATCTAGTAAAAAAAATTTGTTCAACAGTTCTGTTTGGAACTTTCCTTCCTTATGTGAACATAAAAACTGAAATTCATACGCATAAGTAAGATCATTGGTAATTTTTCAGGAGACAAGAGACAAAAAAGAATGAAATATAAAGGTGGCTAAATATAGTTTCATTTATCATTGTAATTCCTAAAATATTACATAGTCATCAAAATGTGAGGTAGGTTTATAAACACTAATGTGGAAAATTTTACTAGCCATATTATTCAGTAAAATAAACAAAAGGTGGGCTGATGTGGTGGTCTAGCAGGCCCATCTTCCACCAGTGGTGCGAGTATCCTGTATGGGCAGGGCTGTCAGCAGCTCCACTCTGATTCAGCTCTCTACCAAAGACCTAGAGAAGCAGTGGGCCAAGTCCTTGAGCCCCTGCACCCGTGATAACATCCCATAAGAAGCTCCCAGCTTCTGATCGGCCCAGCTCTGGCTTTGGTGACCATTTGGCGATGGAAGATCTCTCTTCCTCTGTAATTCTTTCAAGTATGGTAAATAAATCTTTAACAGAATAAAAGTATAGAAAAGGATACAAAGAGCATAAAATAATGATATGTAACATCAAACTCATGGATGTACACATTTATATGCATGCTTATGCATTCTTATAATTTGTAAAGGTACATAAGAAATTTTTAGTGGTAAGTATCCCTGGGAGTTAAGTCCAGATGGAAGATTAGAGAGAATGAACAAATGTTTCTTTTCATTTCATATTCTTTTACACAACATTCAGGTGTAACTTTCATGGAAAAGAAAAATAGAATAAAAACCATTTTTTAATTATAGTGCAGTAGTTTATTTAACCTTATGCCAAAAGAAAAGTTTAGCAAAGTTTAAATTTGAAAGTAGAACCATTATCCATATATTTCCTATATTTAGTAACTATGTCTTCACAAAGCAGGAACAGACTTGGAGTAAGACTCCACTATTTTACCCCCAGAGCATTATTTTTCTCTTTCCCCAGTGTGTATCCATAAGTTACTAGGGAAAACACTAACCATGAGCAGTAATAGGGGAGTGTCTGTGACAGGTACTCATGTTAACCTTACTTAACCCTATACAAGGGTGGTATGACTTTGAAGTGGACAAATAGCATGCAGTGTTAGTGACTTCCCTGTAATTTAAAAAATAAAAATCTGACCATATTCAGTAAATCATTTCTATATTTGCTTTTTCTTTTCAGATTTGATATATGATAGATTAGTCTAATACGCCTGGGTTTCTGTCAGAATAACTCCGTCGGGCCATCGAGGAGACGTGCATCAGGTAAATGTCTTTCATCTATAGCATTGTACCTAGATGTCTGGGGTGGTCTCAGATGCATCAGTCCTGGAGTAGCACAGGAAGCCACACGCGTCATTGTTCTGTGAAAGAAACGGGGAAACAGAAGAGAGTGAAATCCTACTCTCGGCTCTTGCTCTCTAATGTACAAACACAGAATAGGAACATGTATGTATGATTTTATGTGGAGTGTCAGAATTATCAAAGTATTTCCAGCATGTACTGGGTAAACCATGTGAGAGATGCGCGACCCATTGGCAAGGAGCCTTCCTGGCTATGAGCACCTGCCACAAGCCTTGCTGGCCTTTGTGGTGCCCTAGCACTCTCTTGCTGGACTCTAAAGGCCGCAAATATCAAGTCAGAACTGCTCACCTTGAGAAAACTCAGATATCTTGAAGAGTCTTTCTTACAAACGAACTCCAAGAAAAGGCAACTCTAAATTAGTTGGAGCTCCCCTTCAAGCTCTCCGATTTTCATTGGTAGCATGGACTCACACACTGAGCATTAACCTCTCCGGGAGCTGCCGGGGGCTGCTGGGGATTGCTACGCATGTCCTCAGCCTCAATGATATTTTTCATAAAATCTATTTTCCATTTACTGGATTAATAAGTTTTTTTTTTCTTCTTTGAGGAAAAAGAAGCACTCAACTCAAAGAATAAGACTTTGGTTTTCCTATTCCTTCCAGAAAAATGGAAAATTTCCCTAAGAAAAAATTGTTAACAGCATTAGTGACTACCCTGTAATTAAAAAAATGAAAATCAGATTATATTCAGTAAATCATTGGAATATTTAATTTTTCTTCCCAGATTTGATATATGACATCAGTATCATATATTGACATGTGCCAATTTGAAAATGTGATTTCATTTTACCAAAGTAGAGAACAGATAGACCAAGGAGACCACCATGAATGAGTAGATAAATAAATTCGATACAACTTCATTACTCTTTGTTAGACTTTCTGGTAGAAAGCAGTTCAGGAAGCTTCCCCATCGTTTTGGTGTTCAGGAAGTTTTTAGAACTGCTTTAATTTTGGAGATAAAAACAGTAACATCCTAAAAAGTTTCTAAGTTGTTTTATTGTTGGTTTTTCATGATGTATTGAAGCTTGGGCTGTGCAGGCCTTCTTGAGCTCTCCCGTGTTCTATGAGGAGGACACTAGGGCAGGTGCTTTGCGTTGCATCCCAAGAGCATGAAGCAGAGGTGCTGTTTCTTCTCATACCAGCTGACCCTGCAGGGAGAGACGGAGTGTAAATCCAGAAGCTTCCTGACGGAGATGATTCTGTATCTTCATAACTGCCTTCTTTATCTTCACATCCTTCAGTTTTTAATATTCACACATTTCTAGCAAAACTTCCCCCCCAAAAAAAAGCTATGACGCTTTGCTTAAGAACAACAAAAACTGGGGGGAAAAAGTGCTTTTAAAATATAAAACTTTTGAAGTTTTAGATTAATAAGCAAAGGATGCTTCATTATAAGGAAGTACTTTTCGTTTGTTAAAGATCTGATGCTATATTAATTCTACCACTAGCTATCAACTTTTCCCTGGGTTTCCTATACAATAATCTCCAAGGCACCATCCTAATTTGTGGGCACTAAAAAAATGCAAAAAGGATGAACCTTTGGCCTAGCCTCTCTGGATTGCCCACATTGAGGCCAGCTCTCTTGTGGATTAACAGTTTCCTACCAGGGTAATCCCCAGGAGGCAGTCCTGGAAGGCTCAACCTCTGGATCCCTAGTACCCTTGTGAGAAATCTGAATTTTATTCTGTTCTCCCATTTTCAGGCCAACCCAGTTGGCCATTGCAGTTGTGGGCGATGAATTCACGACAAGTAGATGGGAACACTGTTTCTCTTTGTTTCTGCATACCTCTCAAAATATGTCTGTAGCTGTCATAGAGAGACTCCCTAAACCCTGTAATCTCACTTTACATCTTTTACCAACTTAAAACTGTAGAACCTTGATCTCTTATCGATTTAAACTGGTAATGTGTAAACAGAGTTTCAGAGTTTGCTTTATTGGACCAAACATTTATGTTGAAATCTACTTGACAAATGAGGAAAGCCAGATTGGTATCTTTAGAAAAACAAAGAACTGTGTTTAGTGGCTTAAAATGTATACAGTGTGGTAATCATGTGTCATAAATGACTATTTAATTTGACAAGTAAATTAATTACAGTTAAATGAAACTTAAGAGTCAGTTCTCCATTCACACTAGCCATATCTCAAGTGCTCAGTAAATACCTGTGGTCAGAGAGCAGAACAAACACAGAATGTTTGTATCCTCATAAAAGGTTCTATTGGGGGGAATTGTGGCCAAGTGGGTAGAGCTACCACCCACAATGCCAGCATCCCATGTGGACATCTCTTTGAGACCACATCCCAACCAGCTCCCTACTAACGTACCGGAGAACGTTAGTGAACGTTCAGTGAACACAGGACAAAGATAGAAGGCTACTGGCTTGTTTACCTGCATCACTAAGTAAATAATCACTAAATACCTCCAAATATGGAAAAGTAAAGAAGATACAGAATCACTTTTGAAGGTTGTCTTTGCACTCCACTTGCTGTGAAGTTTTTAGTTTTCACACAGCGAGAGGCATGCTCCATTGTATTGACTTCACTTGAGCTGAGTTGTGTTTTTTTAAATTTTTGTGCTTTTAGTCACTGGGATAGCCACATAAAATAAGCAATAGAATAACAGTTTGCTTTTTCATTTCTTATATGAATGTGTGCCTGATGTGTTAAGTCTCTGTCCTTATTTAAATTTGTAAGTATACATCACAGATAACGGTAGTTTGCTTTTGCTTTTGATTAACATAATCATGCTCAGTTATAGTACAGTCTTCAAATCCTTTGTTATCATTTTTCCAC
Organism: Ochotona princeps; assembly: GCF_030435755.1. Taxonomy (NCBI): domain Eukaryota; kingdom Metazoa; phylum Chordata; class Mammalia; order Lagomorpha; family Ochotonidae; genus Ochotona; species Ochotona princeps. Next base: position 8,740,979 of record NC_080834.1, read on the forward strand.
TAACATGATCCCATTAATAAAATGTCAGTCTCAATTACTTTCTAGTCATTTGTAAATAGAAGTTCGGTTACAGTTGTTTTCTTAGTTAATGATTACACAAGACAAAAAAGAATTAAAAGCATAATTGAGTCATTGAAGCATCAAGAATTTGAAATAGCAACGTAACTAGCTGTGAGAAGGGGCTATGAAAGCCCAGCCAGGATTTTCTTTACATACTTGAGAGTATTGGCCAATAGTATTAATTCACTTAAGTAATATAACTAGATATGCTTAGCATATAACTAACAATGAAGGCGATTCTGCTTTAAGTTAAGTGATTTGTTATTATTATTTTAACAATTAAAATATCCAGAAAATTCACCTGTAAATGTTTAGACTCTCTTTTGCTGCCAAGAAGCTTACTATGTCACTGCCAAGCGTTGCAATCCTCTCTCTTCACCCAGTAAACTAAGGTTTTAAGACTCTTAGGAAGATGTAGATATATAAGGGTCATTTTTTAAATTCCAGGAAAGTCCAGGATATCTTGAAAATGTAAGAATGCATTGCAGACATGATGGAAAATAAACGGTTATCTGGAATGAGGTCTTTGATGCCTTTCCATGTAAACAGATAATACTAGACTCACCCGGAGAGCCCAGACACACCAGTAACAAGGCGAGGATGCGAGTCCAAACTCCAGTGAGGAGCAAGGGATCTTCACTGCCATGCAAACAGGGTCAAGCTCCTTCTGCACACAGAAGGGGAACTGCAAAACAGTCCCAAAGGTGAGCCACAGAAATCAATCTGTTTCAACCTATCCCCTGCTCCTTGGGCCCTTCCTGACGCTTTAATCCCAAGTAAAAATCGAACTGGGCCTTTTGCTCTTTCCTGGTTCCTCAAGTAGGGCCAGGTAGGACAGTGAGTGGGAAGCAATGCAAATCGGAGTCATTAATAACAACAGCTTCTCTTGGGATGAAGAAGATAATTGCATATTCCCAAAGGGCCAGGCATATTTTATTCAATCTTCAACCATTAACAAATAGTCTTCATTTTACATATAGGGTGTTTATATTCATCTGGATAAATACCGTTGACATTGGGAATGATCCTATGAGAAATATCAGTCACAGTGCATCAGCTGGGTTTGGGACAATTGAGGCAGGAGGCTCCTTCCTGAACTTCCACTAGAATTTAAATGTCACTGGATGGATCATCTGAGCTACAAAGTGAGAAACACAATATGCACCAGTTAAGTCCACAAAAGTCTGTGCTATGAATGAAATAATAATAGAAATACATTTTGTAACTCTTTAAAATTTTAGGTTTCTTAAGCTAATGTGACAAATTTAACGAACCCAATTTTACATCTTTACGTGAAGAAATCCATGTTATTTCTGTGATTTCTTCTTAGAGGGATGCCTTTATATCTTTAACGTTCATTTTTTCATTTTTGGTGTGTATTGTCACCCGTGCACTACCCACATTCGTATCAACCCCCAATTACTATATGTATATGTGTGTGTCCCCAGAGAAAGTAACTATGCAATCTTCTCCATCAATTCAGTCTAACCATTAAGATCCCTTAAGCTAAATAGGAAAATTCATATTCATGGGAAACTTTTATTCAATATGTATAATTAGTTTTAGTTAACTTTATTAATGAAATGTCGCAAATCAATTAGGTTTGCAATACTCAGATATGGAGGACCCAAGAGAGGCCATGTGTCTCACAAGAGGGGAAGGTGATATACAATTTAGTGGGAAAGAAAATGTAATTAGATTTGATCAGTTGAGTATTCCTGTCCCGATACGGATTCAGCACACACCCGCCCAAGTGGAGAGTTGAAAAAGAAATTGGAAAAACTATGTGACTTAGAAGATGTCCTCCTGGCAGACGAAGCCACAAGGAAGACAGATTTTCTTCAAGCAACAATCTGTTTTTAATCTCTCTTGGAAATCTGAAAATCTTTAAATAAAGCAATGTATGAACTCTCCTATTTGTCAGACTCCCCACTCCCCAATGCCTTAAGTCGGTGTTGCAGACACTTAGTAACTGTCCAATCCCAATGGCATGTCTTCTTGCAACCAACATGACCTAGATATGAGGTAGTTCCAAAGATTGTTTGCTAAAGTAGGCACAGCAAATCAGTGCCATGATGATAAGCATCCTTCTGAAAGAGCACAGTCTTAAGTACCAGGTATCCTTGCTGAGACTAAGTCTGCAACAGGTTTCATTGTGATTTATTCCATGAGTATTGGTGAGCACCTCCAGGCTTGTCAGACGTTTTATTTCATTTTCATTTACTTGAAAAGCAAAGACAGAGAGAGACATAGTACATTCATTTGCTAGTTAGTTCACTCCCCCAAATTCCTGCAGCCAAAGAGTCTGGGCCAGCCAACTTGAAAATTCAGTCTCATGAGCCAGGCTTGGTAGCCTAATGGCTAAAGTCCATAGTTTGCATGCACTAGGATCCCATGTGGGCACCAGTTTGTATCCTGGCTTCCCATCCAGCTCGCTGCTTGTACTCCACGTCCCATCCAGCTCACTGCTTGCGGCCTAGGAAAGCAGTTGAGGATGGCCAAAAGCCTTGGGACACATCCATATGGGAGACCCAGAAGAGGCTCCAGCCTCTTGGCTATGGATTAGCTCAGCTCCAGTCATTGCAGCCACTTAGGAAGTGGGCCAACAAATGGAAGACATTTCTCTCTGTTTCTCCTCCTTGGAAATCTGAGTTTCCAATAAAAATAAAGAAATCTTAAACAAAAGCAAGAAATCTAGAAAGAAAGAAAAGAAGAGGAAAGAATAGAAGAAAAAGAATGGATTAGCTTCGAAGCAAAAACTTAAAGAAAAAAAAAACAAGAAAATTCAATCGGAGTCTCTCAAGAGTCAGGAGAAGGATGGGGAAGGGGAGCCCATTCACAAGAGCTGTCACCTCCTGCCTCCCAAGCGGCACATTACCAGGAAGCAGGAATGGGGAACAAACATGAATCTAAACACTCTGACAGGAGATATGACCATCCCACACAGTATCTCGAGCACTACAAGTGCTCACTCTGGCACAGCTAGACCAAAGACCCGTCCGATTAGATAGTTTTTAATGAAAGCTTTGTCTTCTTAGATATCTTCTTAGTTAAATACACCGTGTGCTTAAGTCCTAGGGACATCACTAAATGCAAAGCAGTCTCCTATAATCGCTATTCCAATTAGGTTATTTTGTGTTCAAATTCAACAAGAAATTTTTAAATTAAAAAAAAAATGTTATAGTGTGTGTCCTGTGTGAGTGTGTGTATGAGAGAGATCCACCTACACATAAATAGGAATAAAATTATTTCATGGAAAAATTCAAACCAATTAATTCTAAAAACATATACATGGTCTGAATGAGAAGAAACAATTCTAACTTGGTATTATTTTGCAGTGGTGCTTGTTTTTCTGATTCCCAAGCTTTTTTTTTCCCCTGTCCTGCAATTCTTCAAGATTTCCTAATGAGGATTAGGAACAGGCCTGTTTAACAATCTTTGTTTGTGGGTTGGAAATAAGAACATGAAGACTAATGGATTCTCTCCTGCTAATTTGATTTTATACAGCTCCTCTACTACCAACTTAGGCAAAGGAGTTCATTACTATTTTCAGCAGATAGGGCCATGGAAAGCCATGCATTTGCAATGTCAGTGCCTCCCTGGTGGGCCACTGGGCAGCTCCCAGGCCTCCTAGAGAGCTCTGTGAGAATAAGAAAGGAGATATGATGACCAATGGGACAACAACAGCAAAGTGCAACTTACTTTATTGGTGAAAAATATTAGATCAGTGGTTAAGAAATTTGCTGGGTTAAGAGGTTTTTAAAATGTAATTTCTGATCAAACAAATTTCAGTATCTTTTTGTATTGTCACTGTCAAATAAGATTTTGCAAGTATATTTCGAACTTCTACACTTGAGTAAATCAATCATTAAATACCACCATGAAGAAGCACTTTCATAGGATTGGACTGGGTAATTAAAAGTGTGGTTTATATTTGTAGTAGTTACATGTGTTTGTCTTTCCCACTAAAAACAGTTATCATTCATGACTTTTGTTGGCCCTTTATGTATGATCCTATTTCATTTAATCTCCACATTTCTCTGAGCCCTGGAGGGATTGTGCCCCAAATTGCAGTCTATCCAAATGCTCTCTGGGCAAATGACACTCCACTCTGCACAGGGACAGGATGACCTCCAGCCATGCAAGGGTTTTGGGTCCCTCTTTGCTCTTCTCACCCAATCCAAGGATGCAGTCATGTTCAAAGCAACCTGGGCTCCCAGACCAAAAAAAAAAAAAGAGGTTCATATAGAAAAGATTGTGTCGGTTCCACAAGGGAATGTGGGTGCAATACTGAACTCCCTGGATGTCCCTGGCCAGCTAAACTGGAATAGAACGCTATGCAAACTTGGCTGGTAGAATTCCAGGTCCTGGAACTAGTTATTAATACAATTCTTATTTTTAATTCTTATTTCCCAACCCTCTTTATGTTACTAACATCACATAAACCCAAACTGCAAGGAACTAGCAAATTGCAAGAGTATCTAATACATAGCTTTTAACAAGAAGTTTTCCTTTTTCACGTAAAACCATCAGCACTACTGTGAACAAACCCAGATGGCTTTGCAAGGAATGCCTTTGGGTTTCCAGAAACTGTGTGTTCTTGGACATTGCTACATAAGGGCTAAACTGTCAAAATCTAGTCTTTCTCTGTATAAAACCTCTTTAGTTATTTGTCGGTCTCTAGACCTTGCTCTTTTTGGTGCTAGTTTCAATTCTAAAAATAAATCCCCATAATGGTGCGAAGACAAGTTGAGTTAAAAGAATACTTGTAATTCAATCAGCATTGTATCGCTACTGCAAAGCTATTTAGTCAGTGCTTTCCTCAATTCCCTCTCCCAGAATGTCGTTCCTGAAAAGAGATACTACAAAACATTTATGAGAAAGGAAACTTCTCTGCTCACTAAGAGAGGAAAAAAAATAGAAGAGTTCAAAACAGCATTTTAAGCAAGATTATGTTTTTGTGGGGCTTTTTGCATTCACTTCCGTCAAGTTAAACAGATTCTCACTTTTTTTTTTTTTACAAACTGCTCCAGAAATGGTTTCTGTCTCTGCTTGATCCTTATTTCAATGCACTGTTTAGTCTAATACAGTCACAACTGAAGGCCATTCAGAACAGAAAAAAGAGAGAGAGAGACTTAATCTAAATGGTATGACTTCTCGCTGAAAAACCTGAAGTCGAAATTCTCAAATCCAAGAATGAATCATCTTTGAAACTGTCCCAATTTGTGAACTAATTCTAAGTGGAAGACTTCAGGGGAACATTTTAGGGAGTAATTCTTGCCCAGCACTCTTTCACACATATAATCTTATCTGTAATTCACAACAACACTTAGTGATAATCATGATTATTGCCACTGTATCAATGAAGACAGGAAGGATCAAAGCAAATGATAACGAACATCTATAAACCGAACACTTAGTGGTGTCAGGCACGTGTCAGTCTGTCTGCATCTTTCTTATTTAATCTAAATGAAGTGTAAATCCTCTTATTACATCCATTTCCCCCCAGCCCGGCAGAAACTGATGCTAAATGACCCATATTGCTAACCACTGCCAAGGTCAGAACTCGACTTTGGGACTGACCCCAACATCTCTGTTCCAAGCATTTCCCTCCCAGTGCAGCTCTAGAAATTCTCCAGAACCTTCCATCTTACTCTTAGTGTTTAATTAAGCACTATAATAGCAGCATTTTTTTATATAAGTGAAGACTGTGTTAGTATTTAATGATAGGTTCATGCTGATACTGGGTGCCAGGATAAGCCAGCATTATTTAGAATAATAGTGGCAGAATCAGGAACACTGAGTGTTCAACATCGAGTAAAGCGGATATTTTTCTGTCACTTTTCAGGGAGGAAAATTGCTAATTCATATGCTACCAGCCACGGACAGAAATGCAACAGGAAATGGAGAAAAACTTGACTATTTTAAATAATGTGGCCTGTAGTGCAAATTATTGTACTGTGAATTAGCTTCCTTCTGCTGTAGAATGGATCATTTGGAGTATGGAGACAAGCAGTACAAGACATTACCAAAATTATTCTTGAATCCCAGCTTTGTGATCTACATAAAACACTAGGCAATTTGCCTGCAGATACATAGAAAACACTTTTTAAAAGGATTGGAATGAGTTATTTTCCTCTCTGTTAAATATTAGCCTTTGAAATGAACCCAGCTGATCTGCCAAATAACACTTGCAAATTGTTGTGTTTTAATAAAGTGACAGGCTGTGAAGGAAACCACACTAGACTCGCTAGTGCTTCTAGAAGGGTACAGGCCGGGGAACACGATGCAATAATGCCTTTTAAAAGACAGGAGCCTCTTAGCATTACACCTTGCCTGGCAACAAATGTAGCCACTTACTCCAAATGCAGGCGTAATTAGAATCTGAAAATCTAACCTCAGAATCCCAAAGCCCTGGTGCAGTACTCAGTAAATGACAGCTTTTAGATCTGTAATGTTTTCAACCACTCCATTTAAATATGTGAATACGTGAAACTGATGTGTTAGGAGGCCTGTTCTGTGTGCTTCATCATTCATAGACAGCTTGGTTCTGTAGGTGGAATATCACGTTTTTAGGTTTCTGGAGGTTCTGAACCTAGGCTGTCCCTAGCAGAGGGCAGAGCCAAGTGAACTACTCCAGTGAACAGCCCCTAGGGAACCTGGGGCACAGTTATACTCTGCAGGAGGTGTCACTAGCCAACCTAACTTTTATTGTTCTTCAACCAGGCAATCCCGGGCTCGTGCAATAGTTGATAGAGTTGTGCCAAAAATTTTATCAATCAAACCTGAAAAAAGATTAAGTTTTTAAAGATTTATTTATTTTAACTGAAAAGTCAGATATACAGAGAGGAGGAGAGACAGACAGAAAGATCTTCCATCTGCTGATTCACTCCCCAAGAGGCCGCAAAGGCCAGAATTGAGCCGATTCAAAGCCAGGAGCCAGGAGCATCTTCTAGGTCTCCCACACGGGTGCAGGGTCCCAAGGCTTTGGGCCGTCCTCAACTACTTTCCCAGGCCACGAGCAGGGAGCTGAATGGGAAGCAGGGTCACTGGGATTAGAACTGGCACCCATACGGGATCCTGGAGCTTTCAAGGCAAGGGCTTTAGCCATTAGGCAACCGCACCAGGCCCGATATTAATTTTTTTTAAAGATTTATTTATTTTATTTTCATTACAAAGTCAGATATACTGAGAGGAGGAGTGACAGAGAGGAAGTGGAGCTGCCGGGACTAGAACCAGCGGCCATATGGGATCAAGGAGAGGACCTTAGCCACCAGGCCACACTGCCGAGCCCGCCGATATTAATTTTTAAACAAATAAAATTATGACTAATAAAATGAAATTTTCTTTCAAACCCCTCATAGAAATAGTAAAATTGGTGTAATGAACTAAATGAGAATATTCTGTTACTTCTTCTGTAGCAACAGGGAAATAAATGCTTTAAAATTTGGAATTAAAACATAGAGACCTTCAATAGATTAGGCTGGGGGGTTGTTTTGAATAGGCCTTTTGCAGACAAATACATGTTGCTACCCTGGGCTGTGCCTGCCCGTTGATTTCTGTTTTAGAGAGATGGTGGCTTAGCTAGCTACCGGAAATAAGGTGGGAGAGCTGTTCTTAGTCCAAATCAAAGAGTTCCTATTAGGATTCTTGCTTCTTTTGTAAGACTGTGTGTGTGTGTGTCTTGAAAAGATTTGTTTTCCATCTGAAGACAAGGACCTAGGGGCTGAAGCTGAGAGGTGGATGGCTTAAGATGTTTTAACATAGGTAATACAGCCCTCTAGTGGCTGGACAGGCAGAGAGACTGCAAGGGAAAGCAACCGCAGGAGGCGCCTGCGGTGGCAGGGACACGTGGGAGCATTCACGTGGCAATAGTCTCACATTTCATAGAAACACGGAAAGGTAAGAGCACGCTTCTAGAGTAAGAGGTGCACCCCCCTGCCTTTTAGATTTGAAGTGCTCTAAAACAAGCAAGGACCTTCGGATCAAAGGCCCAGCAAAGAAATCTGGGTCTGTATTATTCTCCCTTTAACACATCACAATGGAGAGGACTGACATTTATGTTCAGTGAAATAGCTTTTATTTTTCTCTCAGCACAGCTTTGCTTCGCTGTGGTGTTTCTTCTGCACGGCGAAGCCCCCCAAGGCAGCAGCATGCCCCGCAGCTCCAGGTGCCTGCCCGGCTGGCGGGCCCTGAGGTGGCTGGGCGGCTGCACTCCAGCAGTGGGGGCGAGGGGGCGGAGGAGGGCTGCTCGCCCTGCTGCAGAGGAGGAAGCCATTTGAGCCATGCACACACTTTAAGTGGTTCCTAAAGGTGCCTGGAGACCGGTGTTTTTCAAACTTCAGCAGATGCCCGGATGATGTGGGAAATCTTACCATGCAAATTTTGCCTGAGATTACTTTGCTGGTAGACTCCCTGGTGATGCCAACACAGGCCACCCAGGGCCACTCCAGTAACCACCAGCACTTTTATAGCAGCAGTTTTACTTTTTTGTTTTATCTGTTTTGTTTTCACTAACCTTTTTTTTTAAAATTATTTAATCGCTATTCTTCACATTTAATTTTTGAATTTATAGTATATGTCAAGAACTTGTTCACGGACTGTATGAAAAATCTTTAAGAATCTGTTTGGAAGTTCTTAAAAGCTTACAAAGATGTCATGTCAGCTGTTGAGGTTGGTGAGTTCTTAACCATGAGCAACGCTGTAAGCACCTGCAGTTCTGTAAGCCCTGGTAGTTACAATGAAATATTTTATTAGCCATACCAGGAGCTTTGGGGGAGATGCAGTTCAACGCATGACGTAGACTTACAGAGAAGGGACTGAGGATTCAATAAACATCCTCATCCGACAATTGAGAACACCAAATGCACACACTGAAACAGTGAGCGTCATCAGGTCCAGCTATGGGAGAACAGGTTTTCCAGTCCACACCTGCTATCCGTCCACCATTAAATAACTTCCCACCATAAGATGCTGCCAGCCTTCACTTTGAAATCCATAACTTTAAAAGTTATACCATGAGCTAGTCTTTAAAAGCCTCTTACTAACTTTTGCTAGCTAGTTGCAAATCAAAAAATAATATATTAACAAGCTGTAGCATGGAAGGAGTACATAAATTTTCATCATTGCCCTGCATGAATAGTAATTCACAGGTTTGGCTCTGACATGACTGAGATGAAATAATTAACTATGTACAGTACTTAACAGTGTAAAAATAATTAATCTAGATGCCTCATACTGCTTTGGCCTAAATAAACATGCAATAAAAAAGCCATAGGATTTTATTATTTTTTCGCTCCTGTTACATTAGTAAATTGGAATTTTAATGTGTCAGGAGTAAGATAGCTTTCCCTTTAAAAAATCATTTTCTTTTCAGATGTTAATGTTCTGATTATAAACTGAATGCGTTCCATGTTTGTAATTGTGGGCAGATGTTCTCAATTAATCGTTTCATGCTTGCTTTCTACTTCACAGTTTAGTGAAAATGATTATTTATTTTAAATTAAGGTGTAAATAATAAAACATGAGATTTTTATTGCTGCAAGATTACATGAACTCTGTTGTTAGTGCTGCAGGCCTCTCTTGATGCAACCTTAGCAAAATGTTTCAAGTCAACTCTGTTTCTATCCCTTGGGTTAAGGGAGAAGGCACCTTGGTTTGAGGCACCTGCAGGGCCTTTACCAGCAAATGCATAAGATACAAGGCTAGGGCATCTGTCAGCCAGAGGGCAGCCAGGAGGGCAAGGTTCCTGTTAGGGCAGCAGAAAGCTTATCTGCCTCTAGTCCTCTTTTTTTTTTTTTTTTTTTTTTTTTTTAAAGATTTATTCATTTTATTACAGCCAGATATACAGACAGGAGGAGAGACAGAGAGGAAGATCTTCCATCCGATGTTTCACTCCCCAAGTGAGCCGCAACGGGCCGATGCGCGCCGATCCGATGCCGGGAACCTGGAACCTCTTCCGGGCCTCCCACACGGGTGCAGTGTCCCAAAGCATTGGGCTGTCCTCGACTGCTTTCCCAGGCCACAAGCAGGGAGCTGGATGGGAAGTGGAGCTGCCGGGATTAGAACCGGCGCCCATATGGGATCCCGGGGCTTTCAAGGCGAGGACTTTAGCCGCTAGACCACGCCGCCGGGCCCCTCTAGTCCTCTTTTTAAGCTCACTGTCAGTATGTGGATATTCCTTTTCCTAATCTTACAAATTGTACCACCTTTTTCTTTGTAGGGTTCCATCAGTAAGTCACTTCATCCATGAGTGAAGAAGAGGATAAGGCTGGGTTGTTCTTCCAAAATCCCATAAGATACAGGGTCTAAATGCAAACAAGCCTAGATACCTGCTTCCAGCCATGATATAGTCTTAGGGCCTAGAGCTACCTCTCTGCCCCAAATAACTAAAAGAAAAAAAACCTGAAAATATAATAGCAGTTTTCACGATAGTGGACATCACCTGACAAAGGACAGTGATCTTTGAAGGATAGGAAGCAAATGTAAGGACCCTGTTATCATCCAGCTCGCTGCCTTCCGGGAGTTTCCAGCTAAGATGTAGGGAAGACAAACTGAAGTGGAGCTCAGTGGTCTCCCTGTGCAGCTCAGTGGTCTCCCCGAGTCGAGTAGATAGGGCAGGGAGTCCAGGAAGGCTGTTGACGTCCGAGTTCCCTGCTAGAGCAGCAAAGTAGAGTTTTGCAAAAGACCCAGAGCTGGGAAAGGGGCCCACCTGAAGTTTCAGTGCATATGGGTGAGCAAACACCCGATAGGATCACAAGCCTTGGGATTACTTGGGGCCAGACAATAATCCCTGTTTCCACTAGCTAGAGTGGAACTCTCTACAATGGGCATCATGTCATCAGGTAGCATATTCAGAAGGGTTTTGCCTCAGCAAAAAAGAATCAGCCCTAGAAGCAATGATGTCCTGGTTCTACCTAAGCAATAATAACAACAAAAAAAATTAAACCACAACAATCAAACCATTTGTAAGCAACTCCACTGCTTGTAGAACAAAACTGCAGAATTATAACAAAAAAAAAAAATCCAGTACCACATAAAATAAATTCACAATGTTTAGCATTCACTACAAAATTACAAGACATGCAAAGAAAACAGTGAGGTACAATCTATAACATTTTTAAAATCAATTAAAACAGACCCTTGAATGACATAGATGAGGGGATTGTTTCAAGGACATTCCACAGTCATTACAACTGCATTTTCTTCAAAGATTTATTTATTTTTTATTGGAAAGACATTCTGCAGACAGAAGGAGGGACAGAAAGGCCCTCTGTCTGCTGGTTCACTCACCAAGTTGCCAAATGGCCAGAGCCAAGCCTATCCAAAGCCAAAAGCCCAGGGCCTCCTCTGGATCTCCCACATGTGTGCAGGGTCCGAAGGCCATGGACCAGCCTGCACTGCCTTCCTAGGCCACAAGCATCAAGTTCGATGGGAAATGGAGCACCCATATGGGATCCCAGGTGTGCAAGGCAAGGATTTAGCCAAGGGGCCATCACACTGGGCCCACAATGGCATTTTGTATGTTCAAGAGACTGAAGTTGGAAAATATATAGTGAAGGAAAGTATAAAAAGACTTGAATACTTCAAGATGAAGAATACAATAGCTGTGATGAAAACTCAATCCAGGACTAGAACCATACTCATTCCACTGCCCTCATATTCTTCCCTGGATGCTGAGTTGATCCTAGCAACCTAATGTAACATTTGTTTAATACTGAAGCTCTCAGATAGGCAATGGGCATTTACCAACCGGCTAAGACACCACTTAGGGTACCCACATCCCATATCAATGTGCCTGGGCTCACTTCCTGACTCTCAATTCCATATTTCTGTTAACGCGCATCCTGGAAGGTGATGGCTCAAGTACTTGAGTCCTTATTTGGGAGAACTTGATTAAGTTTCAACATCCTGGCTTTAGCCCAGCGCAGCCCAGCCCAGGCTCTTTGGCTGTTTCAGACATTTGAGAAGTAAATCAAGGGACCGAAGATAGGATATCTCTTCCACCCCTCTCTTCTCTCTCTTTCTCTTTCTCATAAATGAATGTTTAGAATTGATTAAAAATAAGACTGTTAGGTAAAAGATTCTCTGAGGGTGGGTTTAAGAATCTAGCTGAGGTGTCCAAAGATGTCGACATGTCATAAAAAAGTAACAGAGTGTCTGGACCTATTTCCCACTCTGTTCTCCATTCAGACTTCCTGTGGCTGAGTCCCTGTTGTCCAGTTGAGGAAACACTGGGTTGAGTTCCCAGCTTCTGCTTTTGACTTGATGCGATCCTGACCCTGACGAGCACTTGGGGAGTGAATCAACAGACAAATGTTGGCTCTCCCCCATGCTCCACCTCGTAATAGATTTAGAGCAACAATGAAGACATTTTGTTTAGAATTTTAAAATCTTTTTAGTTATTTGAAAGACAGAGAATCTGCTCATTCATTTCTCAAATAGCCACAACAGCCGGGACTGGACAAGACTGAAACCAGGAACTAGAGACGCATTCTAGGTCTCCGGCACACCTGGCAGGGACCTAACCACTTGAGCCACCTGCTGCTGCCTCCATGGCTATATATTCTCAGGAAACAGTTATGTGGAGCAGATTGGAGATTGAAACTCAGATACAAGATGCAGGCATCCCAAGCAACATTGTAGCCTTTAGGCCAAACCCTGTCCTAAACACCCAACTTTTAAGAAGCTAGTTAGCTGCTGCATAGCCTTTTTGTCATCTCCTTCTGTCCCCTCCTAGCCTGTGTCCCGTCCTGCCAATAGTTCCATTCTTCTCCCTGGAGTGGCACTTTTCTCCAGGCTGAGATTTCAAAGAAAAACGGCCACCAACAGCCCTCTAGACAACATTATTTAAGTAGGTTACAAAAATAAAGATCTTTCCTTGTTCTCTTTCCTTCCCTGAAATGTTTAGCTTGAGAAGGCACAAGATATTACCACTACACATGGAATGCAGTGTCCACAGAAACTGGAATCCCAGCGGCTCCCAGCCTGTCTGGCCAAGGTCCTGCGTGCACAGTCATGAACTGTGTCCTTCCAGCCAACCAAGCAATTTACCAAGACATACATGTTGTCCTTTCACAGAATTCCAAATAGGCTCTTGAAAGTTAAGTTATTGTTTCCAATGACGTTAAAAAAAAACAACTTGCCCAGGAAGTTTTATTAGGGCTAGAATCCCAAATAATCTCAATGGAAGCCTAGTGTTACTATTTATCAACAATGTGATTAATCCTCTGTAACTCCCTCTGTCAACATATTACCTTAATCGATAGCAGATACAGTATCTGCTATCTGTTGCTTGGTGTAAGCTTCCAGATCTGCTGTGAATGAAGTTACAAATTGCATTAGTGTCAAAACTGCAAGTGTAACTTGGTAACATAAATATGTGGATGAGCTCATGCTTGGAGCATCAAAGTCCACTTCAGAAACACTTTACTTCACAATGTAAAGCTTACAAAAATCAGCATTTGGGAGGCTTCATAAAAATATTTTAAAAGTTAACCTCTCACGAGTTACATAAGCATAGTCACCACTTGATAATATTTGTTGAATTGAGGTCAAAATAATAATGCAAGAAAACCCAGGCATCAGGTCTGGTGCCGTAGCCTAGTGGTTAAAGTCCTCGCCTTGCATGTGCCAGGATTCCATATGGGCACCGAGACTCTGTGCCCACTCGGGAGGCCCAGAAGAAGCTTCTGGCTCCTGGCTTCGGGTCAGCCCCAGCCATTGCAGCCACTTGGGAAGTGAACCAGCAGATGGAAGCTCTTTCTCTCTGTCTCTCCTCTCTGTAAAATCTGACTTTCCAATAAAATAAACAAATCTCTTTAAAAAGAAAAAAGACTATCCCTGAGTCATCTGTGTTGTATTCAGCTTCTCCATGAACAGCAGCAGCAACGTCTCCAAAAGATACATTATCTTTTAGGGCATAGAAAAAAATGAAAGGGAAAGGTAAGTTACTGGCATGTCCAATGTACTGGTGGGTGAAGTCCAGCCCTGCATTCTGATACTGTTCTCAAACGCCATGCCTGATTCATTGCCTGCATTAACAGGAGCTTCATCCTGGGCCTCTCTGAATAATCTCAATACTTCCGGCCCCTCAGCTGAGAATTGTTGCACGTGGCAATGAATCTGAGACAGGCTTAGAATATTTTGTGGTGTGAAAACATGGTTATAAGAGTCTGCAGAATCTTGAGTGGCTTGCAGTCTGTTTTCTCAGTTTGGAAAATTAGTTGGATTCGGAGTTGCAAATTGCCAGAGCTTGGACCCAATCTGATGTGTAGAAGAGTTGTCTTTAGTTCCACAAGCCTCGGCTTTTCCACTTACATTCCTTTAAAACATTTCAAAATATTGTAGTTCACATAAAACTTGAAAGTTCGAGATTCTCTTTGAAAATCTGCCATACGCACCTCCCACTCACCCATCACAATTGGCACAATTGCGGTTGTGGGAGAGGAGGAGGACTTTCTGTCTATCAGCAAGCCTGTTACTTCTACTCGGTTCCTTCCAGTTGCTGTGAGTGTTGAGGTACGTGAATGGTGAAGCATGTGAATGTTACATCCAGCAACCAAATTCTGTGACTCCAACTTTTGTTGTTTCCAAGAATGCAAACTACTGCTAAGAGAATAAACTATGCCATAGGTTAAAATAGACTTCACCTGGATGACCTGACCATGGAAACAGCATTTATAATACACTGATTGTGTTGTTTGTGCGAATATACACACATGTTCATGTAGACTCTTGTATTTCTTTCTTTGAAAATACAAACATGCAAAACCTTGTACCTTTACAAGGAAGGAATTTCTGAGATAGTGCCTAGTGTTCTTTAAAAAAGAAAAAGATTTATTATTTTTACTGGAAAGTCAGATCCACAGAGAGAAGTAAAGACAGAGAGAAAGATTTTCCATCCGCTGCTCCACTCCCCAAGTGACCGCAACAGCCGGAGCTGAACCTATCTGAAGCCAGGAGCCAGGAACTTCTTCCAGTTTCTCATGCAGGTGCAGGGTCCCAAGGCTTTGGGTTGTCCTCGATGCCTTTCCCAGGCCAAAAACAAGGAGCTGGATGGGAAGTGGAGCAGCCTGGGTATGAACCAGTGCCCATATGGGATCATGGCACATGCAAGGCGAGGACTTTAGCCACTGGGCTACCACCTTGAGCCCAGACTCTTACATTTCTTTGAAAAAGAAAAATAGAATTGATCCATATGTTGCTTTGTAAAACAGAAATTTCTGTGACTTCCTGAACCATGTAGGGACTAAGCTACTCTCCAAGTCTAAATTAAAAGTCCATACATTGCAAATTGATTTTTTATGTAAAGAGAATATCTTAATTTTAATACATTAAGACTATACATAATTCACATGCAGAATGGCTTTAATCTGATCACAGACTTAAATAAAAAACTAGGACTACCGAAATAGACTGATTGCTAAAACATTGTTTCAGAATTGGAACATCCTCATATCAAGTTACCCAAAATTATCAGTGCATTCGGTCATTCTCACAAAGTTCTAATGAATTTCACAAATCTACTTGCTCCATTGTCACTTTAAAAATATTTAGTATAGCTTGTTTTTCCATTATTTTATATAGTACTAAAATAATACAAAAATATTATTACAATAAAAAATATTATTATGTTGTATAATTATTAGAAAGTGAATTCATGATGTCATATAAAAGAAAATAAATGACCACTTCAAAAATTCTAAAGAACAGACTTGCACAAATATGAAAGGAGCTATAGACAAAGAATTTTTTTCTTGAAGTCTTATGCTTCTAAGGCAATACTTGTCATTGGCTTGGTTGAGGGATGATTCACTAACTGATGCCCATGGTGTGCGATAGTTTGCTACTCCAAGTGAAAGTAATCTTACAATTTTTTGCACTTTGGATATTCATTCTTTCATAAGAATGGATTATTCTAATTGTCCTTAAGATTGCTAACAAATTCCATCACCACATACTATTATACTCCGAGGGTCACTAACAGCCATTTTGGGGCCAAAAATAACTGTGCAAAAAATTAACTGCATAAGGTAAAATGTTATGAGATAATTTAGTATATATGTGGGGATGGGAACTGTATTGAGAATATGTATATCCGTATAATGAGGGTAATAAGAGCTGACACTTCTTGGTAGTGCAATACATGGCCACACTTCCCCCATGTGTTTTATGTAACACTCATCTTAACTGTCTACCAAGGGTTTTTACCCCTTCTGAGACGCCTAAGGCTCAAGGACAGGGTGTTTCAGTTGGCCAGATACACAGTTAGTCAGAGACAAAGCCCGGCTGTTAACCCTGACCTCGGCTTCCTCTGCCTGATGCAGCTGGCCTTCGGACTCTGGCAGCCAACACTGCCTGTTAAGCTTCCGAGTGTGGACTGTATGTTAGATTAACTTTCCACTTCAGCCACTCCTTAAGCCTGCTTTTACTGCATCTAATCTATCCATTCTGAGTATAACAGATAGTCTATAAAAATTATTTTAAACACATAATCTTGCAACATTCTTCCAAGAACAGGGTAGATGTTTCACAATAGCATTCCTGTTGGTCGGGTCCAGCGCAGTAGCCTAGCGGCTGAAGTCCCACCTTGCGTGTGCCGGGATCCCATTTGGGTGCCAATTCATGTCTCAACTGCCCTACCTCTCTTCCTACCTGCTTGTGGCCTGGGAAGCCAGTAGAGGACTAGAGGACAACTGAGAATCTAGCGCCCTACACCTGCATGGGAGGACTAGAAGAAGCTCCTGGCTCTGAGCTCCTGGCTTCAGATCGGCTCAGCTTCAGCCACTGCAGCCACTTGGAGAGTGAATCAGCGGCACATCTTTCAGTCTCTCCTTCTCTGTGGATGTGACTTTCCAATTAACAATAAATAAATCTTTAAAAAAAATTCTCATTTGTCAGATCAAAGTCTGATGAAGATTTACTGTGATTTCTTGAAAGGCAAAGACCCCAACCCCCAAATCCCAGTTCCAGGCTGGTGCCTGCTTCTCCCTGCCAAATCCTGCCATGAACCAATTCCTCTTTTATAACTTCTGACAGTGTGCTGCCCTCCCGCCCACTGCTTTTGGTTTTACACGTGCAGTTTGGCATCCGCGTTAACCCTATGTTTTCATTCCATAATTTTGAGTGTTTCTATCTGATTGCTTTTGACTTCTGTACTTTTTGGGTCCTTTCTTCATTTCTGTTTTACCCCGATTACCCAGGAAAGGCTGAGTGTTTCCTTTGAAAGCTCTGATGTTCTCAATGAAAAGACCTTCTGAAATGGCCTTGTTTGTCTCCCATGGAGTTGCATATCATGACTTCAAATGTCTCGCTAAAATGTTACCCATTTGGCATCAGTAAACAGAAAAGACTGTACCCTGTGACAAGAAGGGCAGTGGCGCTTCATAGCAAGAGAACTGAGTTTAATGGGAAATGGGGACTATAATTTCCTCCCATATAGCTGCTCTTTCAAACTCCATGGTGCTTTTATGCTTGAACCAGATTTTTGTAATGAAAATAACAAAAAAGAACCAATTAGCGATAAAAATGATGGCCATGGAATTCTGCTTATAGAAATCGATTAATATTGTTCCTTAGAAAGCTTTCTTCCCACAGAGCTCAAGGCGAGTCATTCGAAACTCTGGTTGCCAAACTTCCAGAAAGTATCATTTTTACTCATCCGCTCTCTTGTTTGCCTCCACTTGGTTTGATTCTGATGAGAAACTTGCTGACACGTGCTATTTAGTATGCTGGTCCACAGAGAAGACACAGCTGTCGGGAACACAAAGCTGAACTGATGATCAAGCTGTACAGTCAGTTCAGACTCCAAGGGTACCAAGTGGATAGATTGCCCTAGCCCTCAGTGAAGTTTCCTGCAATGTTTCTAGGGAAGCCATGCCACTAGAGGGCAGGGTTTGACTTCAGACCCCAGTGGCTAATTCTCTCCCCTGGTGACCTTGGGGAATCCCACCACAGACATCCAATCCCCTGAAGCCCCCACAATCAATCCTAGATCTAATTCTCTCTTCCATTGTATTTGTGCGGACTCCTGGGAAATACCTCGAGTAACTTCTACACTGATCTAACACAGCAGACACGTGGCTTCCAGTGTGAGAGTTCCTGCTAGGCACCCAATGTGGCTTTGGACTTTGGAGGCAGTACCCAGCAGAATTTCATCTTTTGAGGGATCCACAGTTTGTCAGAAAAAGATACCATTTGCCAAACCAAAGCCTCCAATAAAACATAGTATACCATTAACTTATTTCATGAGAGATAAGAACTATCAATTATGAGGGAGCTTTATTAAGACAGAGCAGAACATCCCAAAGGCAGCATGATGAGCAGTTTGGGCTGAGTAACCATATGGTCCTTGGCCTATACACTGCGGTATGATGAGCCATTTCCAGCTCCCGATGGACCAAGTGCCAGTAACATCCCCTGCTTTTTCATCCTGTCTTGTAAAAATCGAAAGTATCTGAGACATTTGCCAATGCCCCGGAGGGTCAAAAAAAAAGTTTCTCTGAAGAAATTCTGAGCTGGAGAATAAGGACATGGTCTTCCCCCAAAGAATAATTTTAAAAATGAGCCTTGATACATCCACTTATAAAACGTCAAAAATGTAAGGACTTGGTCTGTAGGCCTATTTATTTTCATCTGAAAAAAAAATGGGTACAGGATGTGTTCTTTCATAGGGGCTTGTAGAAAAGAAAATTAACAAAATGCTCGATTCATACTAAGTATTCAATTAGTCATGAATGATAAATGTTAGCATTGTTACTAGTGAGAACCTCTAAATCCTGACTGGAGCTCAGATACCAGCAGAAATAGTGCAAAATCATCGTAAATTATAACCTGATGCAACACTTGTATGTTACTCTGTGCAGAAATTTCACACTGAGAAAATTAAACTGGACCTTTGCCCCACTGATAGAGCGGGCCATCTCCAAATTACTCTTCCTTTTTGAGACTGTCAAAGTGCCGTAACTCCTGTATGCCAAGCATCTGACAAATGGTTAGTGGTCCAGAAATAAACCTTTAAGTGCTTTCGGAGGTTTCTATGTGTAAAGAAGATCTATGTCACTATTTTCCAAAAGGACATTTGAGAATGATCCTTCACGTTTGCACTTTAATGTGATTTATAAGCTTTGCCCATCTTGCAGGAGATAAGAACCAAAATTAATTGGCAAAAAACAAAAAATAAATGACATATGATTTTAAACCTACAAAGTCATCATCTGGAACTGAGCAAAGAGTTTGAACCTAGAAAGAACTGTGCTGAAGAAGTTCAGCCAAAACTATTTGTTTATAAAGCTGGAGAATGTTAGCTATTTTGGTCACACTTGCTTATCATTTGAAATTTCTGCTGGCTCAAGTGAAACTGTGCTCCTCTGTGTCCCTCCGTGAGGTTCCCTCCCTCCCTAACCACAGCTGCTCTTGGAGTAGATGCTTGTAACTGTGTGGACAAGAGTCGAGTCCGCTTACCTAGCTGGAAGAAGAAGAGGAGTCTTCGTATCTGTGAAGATACAAAGAACGGGAAATGCTACCAGGGCGGTTGTGCTAGCATAGTTCAGGAAGAGTAGAGGTGCTGTTGCCTGTTGCTGACTTGAACAGTTTTGTTGCTGATAATCAATGCAAAACGCACTTGCTGAAAGTGAAGTTGAGAAGTTGCTCACGCCAAGTTAAAAGGAAGAGGGAACGGTTGGTCGTGGCATGGCACAGAATGTTCAAAACCAATCTCCTTGTCTTAAAGAGCTGCTGCTGCATGAGTAATGCGCCGCCTCACTGTGCAGTCCTTTAACACAGAAATGCTGTCTTTCTGCTTTCCACACCAAGGGATGCATTTTCTATTACGTTTATGGAGGAAAAAGTCAGAAAACAACAGCGAAAATATAGTGCATTACCTTAGAAAAAGTTTCTGTTTAATTCCTGCTCAAGACTGCACACAAAAACTGGGGGAAGGAGCTGTATTTTAATTTCAAATTTGATGTGTGATGTCTTGTAACTCATTTATTGTTAATGAAGTTTTCACAGGCATCAGCAGCCACTGGTGTCTCATCTCATTTGTTGTCCAAAAGTGTTGCTGACATGTATTGTCTCTGCTTCCATGCCTCTCACCCCAGGATGTTTAACTAGGAAAGCACAGTAACCTAAGGTAGAAAAGAAGAAGTGAGATAAATAGTAGTTTATAGAATGGTCCAAAGTTTTTATTAGAATCAGTGGTGCTAGTATCATATATTATGCTTTAAAGTTAGATAATATTCAAAAGAAATTAATAACACTGGCAAAAATTATCCAGCCCAAGGAGCTTTTCCCCTAAGTTTTTCAATCCCTAAATAGTACTTGGTTTCTTCCATTTTATATGCAGTTGCCCAATCTCCTTTAGCTAAATTTGTTTACAGGGGGAAAAAAATAAGCCATTTACATGACAGGGTGAATTTAACAACACCAACAAAAATCCCAGAGCTCTAAAATCTCATGGCACCTGCACATCCATTATCTTACTTGATATTCACGACATCGTTATCATTCAGGCTGGACAGATATTTATCACTGCGTGGTCGTCACGAACATCAGCATCGTTATCATCACTGAATATAATGAGTCTCGTTTTAAGTGAACAAGCAGAGACTCTACAGTTCATTAAAGAAAAGTCATGTTCTTCATTCAGACCTCTTGGCTCTATGTTCCTCCCACTGCCTTGATTCTGACCCTTCCTGGAATAACAGTGTTCTTTCTCCAGCTAGAGCTTAGTTCTTGCATCGTTATGGAGGTTGAGAATCACTCTCACTCAACTTAAATCAATTTCAGATACTTGTAAGTAAATGAAAGTGCTGTTGTACTAAACTATATGCTTCTGGGCACATCTGCACAATGCCAGTCTTGAAGATACATAAAAGAAATACACATGGGGGGGTAGTGCAGTATAGCAAGTTAAGCCACCACCTGCGATGCTGACTTCGCATATGGGTCCAAGTTCACATCTGGATGCTCCACTTCTGATCCAGCTTTCTGCTAATGACCTAGGAAAGCAACAGAGGTTTGCCCAAGGAATTGGACCCCTGCACCAACATGGGAGAGTTGTAGAAAATTCCTATCGCTTGGACCAGCCCAGACCAGCCCCTGCCCTTGCAATCGTTTGAGGATGAATCAGCGGATAGACAGTCGCTCTCTCTCTTCCTCTCTCTCATTAACTCTGCACTGCGAAGAAATATAATCCCAGAAAAAAAACATGCACTTCAATGAGTAATTCTCAGCATGTTTTAGGAGTTTCTCACATTTCAGGTATTATTTATTGTGATTATTATTACTATCACTATTACTGTTACTGTTACTGACTTATTTGAAAGCCACAGAGACAGGGAAAGCTCATAGCTTCTGAATTACTCCCCGATTCTCACAATGGCCTTGGGCCAGTTCTGAAATCCTGAAATGCGTACAGGAACGCCATTACTTCAATCATCACTGCTGCTTCCCAGGATTTGCTTGAGCGGGAAGAGCATGGGACCAAACCAAGGTATTCCAACACGAGCCACAGGTGCCTTTACCAGGGTCTTATCTGCTAAGGGAAATGCCCAAGCCTCACATGTCAGGGTTTTTTTTTAAGATGTGTTCATTTTATTAAAGGCAGAGTGATGGAGGAAGACATAAGCGAAGAGACCTTCCTTCCATCTGCTGGTTTACTTCCCAAGTGGCTGCAACAGCCAGGGCTGGGCCAGTTTGAAGCCAAGACTGAGGGATTCCATCCAGGTTTCCCATGCGGGTGACAGGTGTCCAAGCACCGAAGCCATCTCCCACTGCCTTACCAGGTGTTTTAGCAAGGAACTGGATCAGAAGCAGAACAGCAAGGACTCAAATAGCTGTAGGAAGTTGGAGTCACAAGTGGCAGCTTAGCCTGCTGTGGTGGCAGCCATTGCTGATGCTACATACAAGTCAAATAACACTTTCGCAGAGGGCACCTTTGCTATTTGTTGGATTTGGTTTTGGCTATTATTGATCAGTACATAAGCCACAGTTGCACATGAAGATAAACAGAGTGTGCATTTGTCAAACATGTGTGTGTCAGCACCATCTGGTGGGCTTACCAAAGAAAGCTTTCTGAACCTCACCCAGAGTTTCTGATTGAGTGGGTGTAGGGTGAGGTGTGAGATTTACATTTCTAGCAGGTCCCTGGCTCATACTGATGCTGCTGTTCCAGGGAACACACCTGTAAAACCGCTGTCTGAAGGGCCAGGTGGGAGATAGGACTGGATGAAGCTCCTACATTGTGTTGTCCAATGCCACAGCCAGCTCTAGAAATATATCTAGTCTCAAGAGAAGGATGGGGCAGCACGAATTCTGGAAAAAAAAATAGCAAAAATATGTAAACTATCTCAATAACTTTTATGCTGATAGAGTCAAAATGAAAGGGCCTGGCACGATGACTCAGCGGTAAATCCTCGCCTTGCGCGAGCCAGGATCTCATATGGGTGCCAGTTCATACCCGGCTGCTCCACTTTCCATCCAGCTCCCTGCTTGTGGCCTGGGAAGGAAGTCAAGCATGGCCCAAAGCCTTGGGACCCTGGACCCACATTGGAGACCGGAAGAGGCTCCTGGCTTCAGACTGATTCAACTCTGGCTGTTGTGACCATTTGGGGAGTGAATGAGTAGAGAGAAGATATTTCTCTGTCTCTCCTGCCCTCTTTAAATCTCCTTTTCCAATAAAAACAAATAAATCTTAATAAAGCGGGGACTTAAAATGATAATATTTTGGATATACTAGGTAAATAAAATATATTACTAAAATTTCATCATCTTTTTTTTCTTTTTTAATGTGCCTAATAGAAACATTTCAGTTACATAGAAGACTCATATTATATTTCTTTTAGACAACACTGGCTAAAGAGTAATGGTAGGAATTAATGAACTATAAGAATTCAGAACCCACAAGTTTTTAAACATTTGGTTGTAGGCAGGTATCAAAGAAAACATATCCTTAGGCCATACTTGGCCTAAGTCCCCCAGTTTGTACCTGAAGGTTTGCTGCCAGGGATACAATGTACACCATTTTATCTGTTTCAGGATTAAGCTTTTATGATCCTTGTAAGAAAAAACATTGGATATAATCATCAAAAGTACTTATTAAATTCTCATTAATTTTTGAAGGCTTGAGCTTTCCCTCACCAATTGTATTTCAGTAATTCTTACATTACAGAAAAAAAAAAAGGCTTTGTGTTTTCCAAAGACCTCTTTTCAGCTCTAAAGATCTGTGAAAAAAAAGTGAGAACAGGTGCTGGTATTCCCATTCTAAATATGTTGCAATATTTAAGGAATGACTGAGCAAGAGATTAATTACCTGCGTCAGAGCATGTCAGTGGCCATGACAGAGCAGGCTCAGCCAGCTGTCCAGTGCACTGCTCTCTCCACAGGACCACCCTGCTGTTTCTCAACTTTAAGTGCATTTTCATTCCAAAAAAGTAAAAGATATAACATGCATGACCCGTACAAAACTGAGCAAAATAAGACATGATAAATTCAGTAAAACTATCCTTCTAATATCCATTTACTTTGAACAGAATTTCCTTATAATTTTTCAGAAAGTTGAACTCTAAATCCTAAATAAGGTACTATTGTATGGCTCTTTTCTAATACTTGGCTCTCCTTGTTTTTATTTTGTCTTGGCAACTGGACTACATTCACTAATTGTTAAACTTTAAAAGTCGTATCTTCCCACAAAGAATTGGACGGCAGGTTGATTTTGTGTTTTTTTGTTTTTGTTTCTTTGTTTTTTTTTTTAAAGATTTATTTACTTTATTACAAAGTCAGATATACAGAGAGGAGGAGAGACAGACAGGAAGATCTTCTGTCCGATGATTCACTCCCCAAGTGAGCCGCAACCGGCCGATGCGCGCCGATCCGAAGCCGGGAACCTGGAACCTCTTCCGGGTCTCCCACGCAGGTGCAGTGTCCCAATGCATTGGGCCGTCCTCAACTGCTTTCCCAGGCCACAAGCAGGGAGCTGGATGGGAAGTGGAGCTGCCGGGATTAGAACCGGCGCCCATATGGGATCCCGGGGCTTTCAAGGCGAGGACTTTAGCCGCTAGGCCACGCCGCCGGGCCCGGCAGGTTGATTTTATATAAGTCATTTTGGCAATAACACATTGTGCCCTCCTTGTCATATGATGTCATCCCTGACTTTTTTTTTAATTTTAGATGATGTTCACATAGTTGATCAGGGTGGGAAGGATCGAGGGTCGGGGAAAAGTGGGTGTGATCATGGTTTCCAAGTTTTCTATTTCTTTTTACTGTATTTGGGGGGAGGAGAGAGACAGGAAGAAGTACCCCAGTCCAGGGGATGGAGACAGACCACCCAATATCGACCCAGGATCCTGATGTGGTGTACACTCCAAGGGTTCTGCTCAGGTGGTTTTAATAGTTCTGAAATGTTGCTAATCTCACCAATCCAAAAATGAGGGAATACTTTCAATGTGCATTGGCTGACATAGTCAACCTTAGAGTCTCCTTTCATCCAGAATTTGCTGTCATGATTGGGCTGGGGTAGTTGTCCAATCCATTCTGTTCTCCGTCCTCTGTTATGGTAACAGATGTCTTTTAAAGACCCCAACGGGATACCATATCCTCTGTGGATCTGGCCAACTGCCCACAACTGCCCTCTCCGTCTTTTCCACTGAGGAGGACTAGTTCTCGCACGCAGGTCAAGTGCCTGGACCAGGAAACCTGGGCCCTGCCAGACACCCCACCCCAAGGGATCATGGACCTGGTACCCACCTCACATAATCCCTGACTTTATGGCATATCTCTTGATTTTAATTTTCTACGATGAACCAGTATGTTTGCACCTTTTCACTTTGTGGTGCCAAGGAGGAATACCGGTAACACTGGATAGGCTCACAGACTTTGGACATGAATAGAACAGAGTAAGTAGTTCAAACAGGACCTGAGCCACAACCTTGACCTCGCTAGGTCTAGGGCCATGACCCATTATCCAGTTGCCCAAATGTTGTACTCAGGAACTTCAAAAATGTTATGGGCAAAAAGTTGATATGAACAGATAAGTTTCTTTTGTTGCAATGTTTAAAAATTTATTCATATGAGAAGTCTTTAAAAAGTTTATAAAAATGGAACCTATGAAAAATGATGCATCAATTTTGAAAACTTTTTCACCCAAGTAAGCATCTATCAATTCCATTTTTCCACACAGATTTTGAAGTGTCCGTGTATCGGGCAAACACTTGATTTTTCACTGAAAAAAAATTAATCAACATGCCAAAGATTTGTAAAGCATATATACTATGCTTGGTCACATGTCTTTCATTATTACCTCTTTCCCTTTTGCTTTTTGAAATGAGATAGATTTGAAAAAATCAAGAAGTTGGGATATTGAGCACCTTAACACAGTCTTGGATATTTTCTGAGAAACTAAAATATGGGATTAACATTTCACTTTTATGCAATTTAGATCCTGAGTTAAAGGAAATTCTGAATTCCCTTTCAGAAACCTTGGTCCTTTGAGTTCTTAGCTTCTTCAAATGAAGCAAAAAGGAGGCTGTCTGGGAAAGATGGAACTTAGCAACACCATCACCACAGTTGGCTGCAGCTGCTATGTGCAGAGCTAAGAAAACGGTTTGGCCCATTTTCATTTCTTGTGAGGTCAAACCCCTGCAGATGATACTGAGATGGGAGGAGGGCCAAAACCCAGGAAACCGTTAATACTTAACCATATCATAAAATCCTCATTACGTTTGAAGAAATTGTCATAATTAGTGTGACTTACATTTTTAAAGATTTATTTGTTTATTTGAAAGAGTTACGCCTAGACAAAGAGTGAGAGAAAGAATCTTCTGTCTGCTGGTTCACCACCCAGATGGCTGCAACAGCCAGGCAGAAGAGAGTAGCCAGGCGTTTCATCAGTGGCAGGGGCTGAAGCATCCTGCTGCTTTTCCAGGGCCATGAGCAGGGAGCTGGATCACAAGTGGAGCAGCTGAGACATAAGGGGTGCCAGTGTCATTTGGGAGCAGCCTTACTTAAGCCTCAACACTGGCCACTACTTAACAATGTTAAAAGCACTGCTTCTGACTTGAAGTCAGTTCTAGACAGGTGTCCCGTGGTGCCAGGCACTCTACCCTGCTCTCCTCTTCAGGGCTACTGAGATCTTTAGCACGCTGGAAAGATATGGATACTTCATCAACAGCTCCCTGCTTGTGATCTAGGAAAGCAGCAGAGGATGGCCCAAAGTCCTAGGCTGCTGCACTTACATGGGAACCTGGAGCATCCATCGGTCCATTTGGACTGGCCAAGCTCCGGCCACTGGGGCTAGATCTCTCTAGTTTGCCTTTCTCTCTTCCTTGCAAGTAAAATGAATAATCTTTTTTGAAAAATCAAAAAGCCACACCAGCTGGAATTTGAGAGTGGGTGGAGGTCCTAATCCATGGTCTCTACAGAAAAATATTTGGAAGCAGCTTGAAAGTCATTATGAAAAATTCTTCTAGATCCATGAGTATCATATACCCAAGTAAAAGTTAATAGCCTGCCACTATCCAACCAACCCTCCTTCAGGAATTTAACTGCCACCAAAGATGAAATTCACAAAGGTTGTAATACTCAAAAGGAAGGCAAATACCAGAAAAGAGTATCCACAAGTGTGACAAGTAAAATGCTTCTTTGAGAAATTGCAAACAGTAAAACAGTTAAATAGTGGTTCTACAAATACACCTGTTCAAAATGTTTGCGGAATGAACAAAACTGCTCATAAAATGGAAACAGAAGAATAAGATTTAAGAAAGGGAGAATTTTCATAAGAAACATAGTCAGCTTAAAAATCTGGTGATAATTTCCGTTCGTTGAGGAATCCATAAATGAGTACTGACTAAAAGCTGCTTCCTGTAGTGTTTCTTGGGTGTTGGGGAGGGAGGCACACACAGGAAGAGAAACAGTTGCTTTCTAATGTCTAAATTATAAAGCAGGAGCAATAAACAGAATGGTTTCTAAACAGCATGGTTTATTGAACTTCCCATCACTAAAAAAGACTTACTAACCCTGGTCTCTCCTTCTTGATATTTAAGAAAGATACTCTGATAGCAAACTACACTAAAATATAATTACTTGGTCTTTTAGTTCTGACTTTATTATCATAGGGAACTATGCGGTGTATTTTTTCTTTAGATTGAAAACTCATTTACAAATGAGCTCGTAATGAACACTTTAATTAGATTGGTTTTGGCTGGCCTAAAAGCTTAAGAAGATATTAATATTCTAATCAAAAGTTCTGGGAAAATATTCTTAGAAAAGAAAGAAAGAAAACGTTCTTTCTTTTGCTTGTTTCTAAGAACCAGGGATTCTGTCGAGAAATCCAAGATAAGGTCTACAGAACCAGTGAGTGAGTGAGAGGTTTGACTACACCGAGCCCATCTCCATGTTTGCCACATATTCCAAGTTCCCACCTGACATGCAACAGATTTGTTCAGCTGCTTTGAATTATTTTTTACTCACACTTCAGGGGAAGAACTGTTTGGAGTTTTTAGCCTTTGCATGGCAAGGGAAGGAGTTTGCCAGCGATAAGCCTTTTCCTGTAATCTGTCATGCTTTCTTAGTACATGGCTGTTCTGACTCGATGCTTACCTTACCTTAAAAAGAACAGTAAAGATTTAAATACAGGATATTTATTAAATACTATTTGGAAGTTCAGTTCTTTCATATTACCTGATTTAGTTCCAGTAGACAGGTACAGTAAAAATCACTACTTCCATTTCTTATGGATGAGGAAACTAAGGCTCTTGTTCAGAGAAATCAGTAGAGTTACTGAGTGCCACCAAGATTGGCAGGTGGTAAAAGAAGTTCCCTTTACACAGCTTCTAACCTCAAATCATATTCTCTCACCCACCAAAGCTGAGGAACCTTTTTTCTACCAGTCATTTGGATATTTATAATGGCATTCATAGTCCATACAAAATTATCAGTTTAAAAGCAATCCTGCTATAAACCTACTGAATTTTGAATCCTGCCTGTGGTTGCCTTGGCAGAGCTAGACCAAGTGATTTCCCTCGGCCAGACATTCCCCACCATGAGAAGTACTGTGGAATTCACATAAATGACAAAGGTTGGGTGGAAACTGTGATGAGACCAGGCCTGGGGATGCTCCTGTGTTACCCCTGCTAGAGGAGAAAAGGAGGAAAAATTAAAAAAAAAAAAAAAAAAAGAACTGCTTTCTGGGACTCACACATTTGGTGTTCTTTGTGGGTCACTTCTCCTTCCTTCAGCTTCTCCCAAAGACCTCATTCTTTTTCCCACTGGAGTCTTTTGCAGAGCATACCTTTGGAAAAAAAGATGAACACTGCACTACCAGGTAGTGTTCAGTGCCTTGGAGCAGCTGGGCAGACCAATGGTGTTGCTCCTGGTCCTCTTCTTCCCTAGGGTAGGCTGTTACCAGGGAATGCACAGCCAAGTGCAGCTTAGCATCTGCTCTGGGAGCTGAAACTGGTTCTGTGGACCCAGCACCGCTGCCCTGCCTCACAGTCCTTGACCATGACCAGTGCTGGCTTTACCTCATTGTATAATCATGCCACATTGTGTCATCTTATTCTTGCAGCATCTTCAGCCTTCCTCTCAGAGTTCCTGGACTGTTACCTGGGGAAGAATACATTAATTTTCTAAATCTTATCAATTGATCCTTGGATATGCAAAAATATCACAGAAAATATTTGTTAAAGGCTTAATTTTGCTCATTTCTTAACACTTGACTCTACCTAAAGTCCTGGAGAACGGCCCTTACCTCAAGTCTTCATTATAGATGTTTAGTTGATAATCCTAACATAATCTCTTCACTTGACATGCTTTTCATATAATTGGTAAAGCTCAGGAATAGTTCCAGAAATGGCTTACAGACATGACATTTGTTAGAGTAAGAGGCCTGCAAAGCCATATGGGAGGTATGCTCTTGCCTAATCTGGACTCTTTCTTCCAATCCCTCTAAAATCTATTCCCACAATAACCAATTCTTCAGTATCCACAAAGCATCTATGCTCAGTACTTATCAGAGAATGCTGGTAACTTTTCTTGACTCAGTAAAGTTCATGAGAGGAAAGAAGTGGTTTAAAGAATGAGGTAGGGGGGTTGGCACTTTGTGCCACAGTTAGATGCCACTTGGGACACCTGTAGCCCATAGTAGAATGCCTGGATTTGAGCCCAGGCTGTACTTTCAAGTCGAGCTTCCTACGACTGTGTACCCTGGAGGCAGCATTCTATGCCTGACTCCCCACTGGATCCCTGCCATCTGTGTGGGATCCCAGACGTCCGGAGAGTGAGCTAAAGATGGCAGGCTGCTGTCTCTGTCTTTCTACCCCTCAAATAAAAAAGAAAGCCAGTAATTTTTTAAAAATGATTTATTTGTGTTATATTGGAAAAGCAGATTTACAGAGGGAAGGAAGGATCACTCTCCAAATGTCCTCAATGGCCGGAGCTAAGCCAATCCAAAGCCAGGAACCTCCTCCAAGTCTTCCATTTGGGTGCAAGGTCCCAAGGCTTTGCCCTCCACCACTTTCCCAGGTCATAGCAGAGAGTTGATGGCAAGTGGAGCAGCTGGGACATGAACGAGGGCCCCATGAGATGCCAGTGCTTGCCAGCTGAGCTTTAGCCAAGTAAGGCATCATACCAGCCCCCTACTAATAACTTCTTTAGAAAATAAAAACTAAGGCATAGATGTGTCAAAATGCAGAGATAAATTAATTAGTCTTGCTTACCTCAGAAAAAAAAATTTCAAGTCATTCTTAAGATTTACATGTCTATAATCAACATCTAAGTTAAGACGTATAGAAACAACACAAAGAACCTAGATAGGTTTGTTCACATAGGATCCCACTTGGCTATCTGCTGAGGAGACTTGCCATTCCTACAAAAACAATGTGTTGTAAAAATTAAGTGCGCAACCTTGCTTTTATGGCTTCAGTGTTACTTCAACAGACTTTTGTATTTTCCCTAAAACTAAAATTGAGTTTCTGAGTTCATGATGGAGAAATAACCAGAAGTTAAATGTATTTTACCTTTTCATTTTTATTTTCCCCAGCTGCTTTTGGTAAGACAAATTCAACTCAGGAGGCCAAAATGATTCTCAATTCTACTACGGAAGATGGCATCAAAAGAATCCAGGATGACTGTCCCAAAGCCGGAAGGCACAATTACATATTCATCATGATTCCTACTCTGTACAGCATCATCTTTGTGGTGGGAATATTTGGGAACAGCTTGGTGGTGATTGTCATCTACTTTTACATGAAACTGAAGACTGTGGCCAGCGTTTTTCTTCTGAATTTAGCACTCGCTGACCTGTGCTTTTTACTGACTTTGCCCCTGTGGGCTGTCTACACTGCAATGGAATACCGCTGGCCCTTTGGCAATTACCTGTGTAAGATCGCTTCAGCCAGTGTCAGTTTCAACCTCTATGCCAGTGTGTTTCTACTCACGTGTCTCAGCATCGACCGCTACCTGGCTATCGTCCACCCGATGAAGTCTCGCCTTCGCCGCACAATGCTTGTGGCCAAGGTCACTTGCATCATCATTTGGCTGCTGGCTGGCTTGGCCAGTTTGCCAGCTGTCATCCACCGAAACGTATTTTTCATTGAGAACACCAATATCACGGTGTGTGCATTTCATTACGAGTCCCAAAATTCAACCCTCCCCATAGGATTGGGCCTAACCAAAAATATCCTGGGTTTTCTGTTTCCCTTTCTGATCATTCTTACAAGTTACACTCTTATTTGGAAGGCCCTAAAGAAGGCTTATGAAATTCAGAAGAACAAACCAAGAAATGATGACATTTTTAAGATCATTATGGCCATTGTGCTATTTTTTTTCTTCTCCTGGGTTCCCCACCAAATATTCACTTTCCTGGATGTGCTGATTCAGCTGGGTGTCATACATGACTGCAAAATCGCAGATATTGTAGACACCGCAATGCCTATCACCATTTGCATTGCTTATTTTAACAATTGCCTAAATCCTCTTTTTTATGGCTTTCTGGGGAAAAAATTTAAAAAATATTTTCTCCAACTTCTTAAATACATCCCCCCGAAGGCCAAATCCCACTCAAATCTATCAACAAAGATGAGCACGCTGTCCTACCGCCCCTCAGACAACGTAAGCTCATCCACCAAGAAGCCCGTGCCCTGTTTTGAAGTTGAGTGACATGTTCAAAACCTGTCGGTGAAGAAATCCTGTTCAAGAAGGGGCCAAAGAAACATCCCTGCACATTCCTTCGGTACCAAAGGAACAGCAGCTACTTTTCAGGATTTACGGAGAAATGGGAGTCAAGTGGACTGAACTGGCTTGTCTAAAGCTCTGAACAAAAGCTTTCCTTTTCCTTTGCAACAAAACAAAGCAAAGCCACTTTTTTTTTTTTTTTTTTTTTTTTGCGTGAAAGGGATGACGGCTGCTCAAAGAATGATGTCGGAAACTGGATGACTTGTGCATTTGAGACATTCTAGTGGCAGAAACGCAGTCTCCCCAGTCTGCTCTTGTTCTATTAGTTTCAGTTGCTGCACCAAGGTATTCAGTGTCTGAAATCTGTGGAGAAACAACGGGGCGCAGTGTCCAGGACAGTTCTGCCCAGGGTCCAAGGGGTGGCAAAGTTTTTGTGCCTGTTTAGCTGTTAGCAATTGTGCCCTACTTGGACCTGCTACTTCACATTTTGTATAAAGATTTGTTCAGCAGGAGTTGTCAAGTTTCAGATCCTTTTGTGAAAGTCAACCAGATTCTTAAAGATTTATACTGCCACAGTCATGGTGGCAAAATGGCTTACTTGTGTAATGGTGTTACTAAAGTTCTGTGTCAGTTAAATACTTGTAAACGTGTCATCTTATTCCCAGGTAATCATATTTTGCTGGTTGTATTACCTTTGTTTAATATTTGAAAAGTGTGTAGAGTTGTGAGTAAAATATTATATATCATAAAGTATTCCTTGCTGTTTCAACAAAGCATATATGGTATATATAGATATATACACACATATGTCTATATGTATATCAATATTGCCAAAGTGATGTTACTTGAATCAAATCTGGCAAAGATATATTTACCTTAAATAAAATAACTTTATTATAATGCATTTCATCTTCATCACTTCAAATACATGTTGACTTACTTTTAAAACAAGATGTCTTTTGTAAGTATGACCATGGTTTCATTTTAAATTCCAGTAACTGTTAAATCAGTAATGTTGATTCCAAATTTCATATCCTGTGATTGAAAACATAAACAATGAAACATTTTACTAGATTACACCACTTGGAAAAAACACAGGACTTTGATTTTTTCAGATTTTTTCTAAAGAAAAAGTTTTACTTCTTAAAAACTAAAACTGATTATTTTACACATAATTTTCAATGAGGCACTATTATCATTCTTGAAAATTTAGAAAAACATAAAAATGTAGAAACAATATTTTCCATTCAAAAATGATCACTGCAACATTTGAATGCATTTCCTTCTACTTTCTCTGTTTCAATAAATTTCAGGTCATCACAAGTTATAAATTAATAATGAGGGCCCTGCGGCGTGGCCTAGCGGCTAAAGTCCTCACGTTGAACGCACCCATATGGGTGCCGGTTCTAATCCCGGCAGCTCCACTTCCCATCCAGCTCCCTGCTTGTGGCCTGGGAAAGCAGTAGAGGACGGCCCAAGGCTTTGGGATCCTGCACCCACGTGGGAGACCCGGAAGAGGTTCCTGGTTCCCGGGATCGGCGCGCACCAGCCCATTGCGGCTCACTTGGGGAGTGAAACATCGGACAGAAGATCTTCCTCTCTGTCTCTCCTCCTCTGTATATCTGACTTTGTAATAAAAATAAATCTTTAAAAAAATAAATTAATAATGAATTAGTATAATGAATTATAATAATATATTAATATAATGTAATAATGAAGTCGAGACTCTACTAAACTAAATGTTTGCATGGATGTCATGACTTGTTACTCATTAATACAATGAGAGGCTCAGCAAACTCCATATTCTTGAAATGTTCCCAAAAATCCACATGAAAAGAATATTTACTAGAAAGGCTTGGGTGCCCCAAACACTCAAGAGTAATATAAATGCCAACAAAGGCACAGCTTCCAATTTTTATTTTCCTATGAATATATTCATCTTTTCAATCACTCATCATGAAGTCAAAAAACGTCATATTACTTGCCTATCCAATGCTGAACCACTGAAGCTCTGTGAAAAACGCTTAGAATGTGTGGCAGACATTTCCACCAGATGCTGCTTGCAGCTGCAAGTGAGCACACCAAGAACTACCTTGACTGCCAGCCTGTGGAGGAGTTCACACAATGTTGAGCAACTTCTATTCCAACAATACATGTCAGCCTGCAGAGCCAGAGAAGAAAAAGCAGATTCAGGTAATTCACTCAAGTGGTAAGCAAAGCAAATGATCCCTGGGAAATGTTGCATACTTGGTATGGAGTCTGAGAACCCTGACAGTAAAGTAAATTGTAAGAAAATGAGATACAGAGAGATTGATGAGTGGACAAGAAACTGGAGGCAACTGTCCATTGTCTCAAGAGCAGGAAGAACTCCTAGGAGGACAGTATATGTGAGTTTAGGGTTCCAGGATTGTGCTGGATTCACAGGACCTAAAACAAGCAGAACAAGAGGGAACCTATCTACTATGGAGGGAAGCAAGTTAAAAAAAAAACAGTAGGCAGAGTGGTATGTGGAAACACTCATCCATTTCAACTCTCTATCCTCCAGGATATGTGATAGGAGATGACAGCTCCCTGTGGAACTCTGCAGGAAGCCTTGTGCACAACAAAGAGTCGATACAAATGGAATAAGGAAATTAGAGAGGCAGAACTTTGGAGCTAATGATTGGTCACTTGTATCATATTCAAAATGTTGCTTATCAATGAAAATATGTCTGTAACTATATCCACTCATCGCTTTCTGTGGTTGGACACCCTTAAAATCATCTATAAAGTGTTCCTTTTCCTTTTATCAAGGAAATTCCCACATCACCGCAAGAACAAGACCATCTTAACACATGCCATTCTCCTCTTTAATCCCATTCCCAAGCCAGTTAACTGGAGACTTTAATGGATCTGTCTGTTTTGTTGGTGTTGTTGTTTTTCTGAGGCTTTTTCAACAGTTTGAAAATGCCAGTTTTGTATTCATGAGACGTAAAACTGGGATCTATTAGGAGCCGTGCCTCCCACCGTGGTGAAAAGTTGGTCCAAACTACTGATGTTGGAGTCCTTGAATCTACCTTGGTGTGGCACCCCATTTATCCCAGATGCATTATACTTTGAAATTAGCATCCAGGCTTCTAATCAAGAGATTTGAGTACACTGATCAATAGCTTAAGTCTGCAGGGCTTCTTCCTGCTTGCAACTAATAAGAATTTCCCTTTTGTAGCAGCCAGTATTCCATCTAAGCCTCTGAGTCCTGGCGCTTCTTTGTCTTACCAAGGGTCATGAGAAACATCCCTTTTTCAAATGTCTCCTTATGACAGGATTTGGCCTAGCCAGTCAGTAGGGAGAGAAGTATGGTGATAGAGAAAAACTGAAGATCAGATGGGTTCAGAGTTCTATAAGGCCAACTCTGGTGGGTTG
Source organism: Ochotona princeps (assembly GCF_030435755.1). Lineage (NCBI taxonomy): Eukaryota > Metazoa > Chordata > Mammalia > Lagomorpha > Ochotonidae > Ochotona > Ochotona princeps. Next base: position 8,775,611 of record NC_080834.1, read on the forward strand.
TTTTTTCAAAGATTAATTTGAAAGATGAGTTACAAAGAGCAAGAGACAGAAACTACCCAAATGGATGCCAAGGTCAGCACTGGACCAGGCCAAAATCAGGAGCCAGAACCACCTCTGGGTCTTCCTCATGGGTGCATGGGCCCAAACCATGTGGATACAGAGGCCCAAGCACTTGGACTAGCCTCCAGTACTTTGCCAGGTGCATTAATAGAGAGCTGGGTTGAAAATAGAGTACCTGGAACTCGAATCAGCACCAATATGGGATATTGGCACAGCAGTCAGTGGCTTAACATACTTTGCTACAGAACCAGTCCCTAATGTAAACCATTATAAGCAGGTCTTCTCCAGAATTGGAAAAACAGCAAGATAAATTATTTCCTTAACCACTTGGGTGATGAAATTATAAGAGCTTAAATGAGTGTCCTGAATTACTGGAGGGCCCAAACACATGATCCACATGCTACTTGGATGCTTTCCATTCTAAAGTGACCAGAAAGTCCTCTGGGTCTCATAGAATTGGTGAGCACAGTGTGTCTCTCTACCCAAATATGCTGGAGAAAACCTCACTGACCAAGCCAACCGTCCTTTATGGAAAAACCACGCAACTAGGGTCCCCCAAAAGTAAATTTCTACAAGTAGAAAGAGCAGGATTAAAACATTACTAGCATTTTTGTTTGTGCCAAAAATAGTAGCTTGACTTGAAACACTATAGCTTTAAAAATAGTTCATTCTGAATTATTCATATGCAAGAAAACGTTGCTAACTCTATGAGTTTAAAGGCTATGAGATTTACCCTTCAAATCAACGTGTTGGGAAAATACATGCACAAGAAATGTAAGTCTGATGAATAGGTCATTTTGATTTGGAAATTATTAAAAGCCAGTTTGCTATTAAACTCACTTTGCTCCAAGGATGCAATGTTGATAAGCCATGTTTGTCCCTACTTTTTGCCGAGCTTCTTTAAAAAAAAATAAATGAATGAACAAGATGAGGAGTAAGGGGCCTGGCTGCACCTCCCTTAGAGTTGAGATACGTCTCATGAAATTTCTAAATTTCTCCTCCAACTCTGGTAAAGTTTCACTATACCACATGAGCCCATTTTGAAATATGATAGTATTTCAAAAACAGTCTCTATTTCCCTCAAAACATCAGATAGAAAACAAGGTGGCATCCCTAGAAACCCTTCTAAAGTTCACCGCAGAGTTGTGGGCAAAGCCCCCTGGGTGTTAGTCCCCTGAGCAGATCTGCTGTGAATCAGGAAGTTGTTGCGACACAAGAGCCCCAAGATGTGAACCTACGCTAACTATGGCCTTTTCCTAGCCATCGCCACCTCAAAGGAGCTTCAGAGAACTGAATTTGTATGCAACTTAACACATTAACTAGAGAATATGCAGGAAGTTTCCTAAATAAGCATGAGCTATTCCCATTCATTCACCATAGTAAGCGATGATAACATGGTAGAGGGTTCCGCTACGTGTCATCATTACACCTGTGCCTTGAATCCTCCCACCCAATCTGTTCTGTCTTCTGGAGATAGCCTCCTATTCCCATCTAGGTGCTCACTCTTGGTGCAGAAATGGAAAGGGATTGGTCCCCGTTACAAACACACCCATGGAGGCTCTAAGCAGACCTGAGCAAATCAGCCCATTATATTTGCCTGATTGCAATCACAGGACCTAAACAGATCCAATCACAATGGATTTCCTGATCATTGCCAGAAGCTATCTGGAAAAATGTTTCTTTCTCCTCATTCTATGCAACTTAATAGACCTGAGAGGCTATTATAGCTATTTTCTCACTCCAAAGGAAAACGTGGGATGTCCTGGAGTTTACACAGGGGACATAGGAATACAACTAACACAGTAAAAGTCTAGAGAGGAAGGGAACAGAGAGGAAGCAAGTCCTTAGAACATCACAAGGGAATTGACCCTTCTGCCAGGAACCAGCACCACCCCCACCCCAGACTTCTCTTTGTTTTTAGGCCAGATTTCTCTTTGTTCTTCAGCCAACTGAAGATGATTTTCCTGTCAGAATTATTCCCCAAAATCCGATTTGCGGCAATCCAGTAATCAATCATCAGATTCTGCTACAAGTATGCTTAATCCTCAAAACAGGTCTGTTGTTATCTTTAAAGATCAAAAGAAGCTTAGAAAGTTCCCATAACTGTTTCAACACAACATAGCTGGAAAGTCATGGAATGAAATTGAAACCCAGGCATCTGTCTCTGGAATATTTGCTTTTATTTGCTAAATCATGTTTCTCTTTCCAATACTTTCAGATGTCATTTCAAGTAATGAATGCTTCCAAAACATTGTACATACATATTTATTCAGATTCAATATGATGATATTTAACTTTGTTTTAAACCCATCTTTACTGTATTTCAAGCTAGAATTACAATAACCTTTGTCCTCAAAAATTGGTCTCACTAATGGAAAGCGCTAACTGACCTCATGCAGCATAGCGCTAGATTTTACATTTATTGTAATTTGATTTTGAATGAGCTTATATTGGGTCTAGCAAACAAACAGGCTACAACTGTGAACTGTCACAGTAATTAGTAAATGATATGGTCCTTTCAGAAGCCAAGAATTTAGATAGCATCTACTAAATGGGAAGGAGGAAATTCCTAAGCTGATTTCATGTCAGAATTTTACTTTCTGGGTCACGTGGGCATTGACTCATGTCCTTACTGCTCCACTTCCAGTTATATATCCCTCTAATATGTCTATAAAAGCAGTAGAACATGGCCCAAGCACCTGGACCCATATGAGACACCAAGAAGCGTCTGGCTTCTGGCTTCAACCTGGCCCAGCCCTGGATGTTGTGACCATTTGGAGAGTAAAACAAAAGATGGAATATTTGGGCCTCTCTCTCTCTCTCTCACTATCTCATCCTTTCAACTAAATAAATAAATCTTTTAAAATGGAATGTTCTGTTTAAAAAACAATGTTGTGGAGAAACTGCCTTAAATTCTGAGAAATATTTCCCTGGAAGATCAAATTGGGAATAAACATAGGTGAAGAATAGATACGCAGTGTTTAAAACAAAAGCATGATTTATTCCCACTGTGCACCGGGACACAGAGACAGGAAACAATAGGATCACAGCCTCCAGTACTACCAGTTCCAGCGGTATCACTGAACACATTTCACAATCACAGACGGAAGGCAGGAACACGACAGGAAGAAAGCTACAACAATCATAGGAATCAGAAAGCAGTGATGCCGCCCATTAATCAGGCATGTTGGGCATGGAGGTGGATCTGGGCATTCTGCGCCAACAGTAACTGTGCCACCCAGGGGATATCTGGCAATGTCTGGAAGCATTTTTGGTACTCAGAACATGGGGGAGGAGAATGCTCATGTCATCTAGTGGCTGGGAGCCAGGAAGGATGTTAAACACAACACAGTACACTGAACATTTCTGCACAGTGGAGAACTATCTGGCCCACAGCGTCAACAGTGCCAAGATGGAGAATTCTCTAGGGCAAAGGAGAAAGGGAACAGCTGTAAGAAAAAGCGGCGATGCCTTGTAGTCAACAGTCACATGTTGACCTCCCAATTTTTTATAAACTCCACCTGCTCTCTTTCCTGGGTGCTCATCCACCTTCTCAAATTGCATTGCATGAAAACTTCATCCAAATAACCTATTCCCTGGGGGGAAAAAATGAGACCAATGTCATTTGTGGGGCTAAGTAGACAAATCTATTCCATTTGTGCAAACAGTGATATGTGTTTAATTCCTTCATGGATGTTAGGAACAAAGACAGCTGGTAGCATGATGTAAAGCTAAATGATTGCAATTCCCCTTCCACAGGAGAAAAAAAATGAGGCTGCGGGTTCCACTGAGCTCCTGTTCTCCAGAAAGGATACCCAGTGCAGAAGTGCAGCCTGCCAACAAGCACACTGCTGGCAGCCGCATCAGGACATGCTACAGGCTCCTGTCCCATGGTGGCACTTTGATGAAAACAGGGAACCCAACCAAAGGTGTGAGAATCATATTTTCTTAAAAAACTTCCGTAGAGTGTTTGAATAGCTACCGTCAAAACAAGTCAAAGCCAAAGAAACCAGAGAGGGAAAAACTACAGAAGGTAAGGAGCAAAGCCAGTGCGCAAGCAAACACTTGTTACAGAAAGCAGGTCCCCAAACAGAGCCGTCCTCTTGGTGTTGAATTCCTGAGGAAATTTCTCACATTTGGGTTTTGGGGAGGATACAGATCCAAAAAGCAGGTCATTTTTTAAAGCAACACTTTCCTTTTGAACCTAATACTTATGTGATTTTTTTTATTGTCCCTCTGTAGAAGCTAAAAGCACGGTGTCAGTGAAGTTTGGTGATACGGAAGTACCCAGTACTGAGATTATGAGAGTCATTGATGGGAGTAGCAATATCACTGTGGTATCAAATGGGGATCTCTGCCGCACTGAAGCCTAAGATACTATTGATGCAGGCAACCTGAGAAACTCCAAAATCTGCAGAAATTGCACGAGTCCAAGTATCTTCTATTGCTGTAATCTACTCTAGTTCTAGCCAGCTGCTTCCTCCACCCCAGTTTAAGAAATCACTTCACTATTATTTTTTAAGATTTATTGTATTTTTATTTGAAACACAGTTACACAGAGAGGAGAAGCAGAGAGAGAGATTCCATCACTAGTTCACTCCCCCCAAATGGCTGCAATGGCCAGAGCTGAGCTGACCCAAAGGCAGGACCTGAACTTCCTCTGGGCCTCCCATGCAGATTTAGGGGCCAAAGGACTTGGGCCATCTTCTGTTGCTTTCCCAGGCCATAAGCATAGAGCTAGACCAAAAGTACAGCAGCTGGAACAGGAGCCATCACCATATGGGATGCTGGTACTTCAAGCAGAGGCTTAGCCCATCACACTATGGTGCTGGCCCCTCCACCTCAGTATCCTACAAGGCTATGTGATAACAAAAGTGAAACAGTTCCAGTTACACACACGCACAGATACATATATACAGAGTTTGATATGCCATGGCATTTGGAACTGTCTTTGATTCAAAAAGTTCTCTGATCCTTCTGATCCTTCTCACCCATCATTTCCTCCTTGCTCTGTTCCTTTTCCTCTTTCACCACTACCCCTTAGGGAAACAAAGTCAGTCTGTGCTTTCTCACACAGAGGAGCCTACCCATTCATCCCTTGAGCTAGCCAATGCTCAACGTCAACCACGCCCTCCGGCCAGCAGGGATTTCTTCCTTCTGCCAAGCAGGTTATCAAGATATTTCCCTGGAAAAATACCACCCATACCCATGGAACGTAGACATGAAAATCCAGTGACTCTAGAATAGTTGTACTTAATCCTGGGGTGGGGGCAGAGGAGGAAGGGGGACAAACAGAGAAGTTCCTCATGGAACATAGCTCCTTAATAATTAAATTGACTCACTCAGAATTCAGGCCATGATTCTGTTTTCTGGCCAGTATGCCAGGTCCTTCACTGCTGTCCCCACTTGTCTAGGACTGCCCAGTGCTGCGCACATGGTAGGACCCTGTGCTCCATTTACACATCCACTCAGTAAGGCATTCAGATCCAGCCCCCTAACAGTCATTCAGCCCATCACGAGGCTTTGTTAAAACAAAGTTACTACATTCCATATTTATTTGCAATATTGAAAACAATACCCTAAGATATAAGTTACAATGTAGCAATTACCTAAACATCTATGTACTAAATAACCCTTTATGCAAACATAAAAAGTCCAATGTTACTCATATAACCTTATTTTTTTCTAAAGTACTCTCACCAAGTGGCTAGTTTTACAGAAGTTAAAAACCGTTTGCTTCCTTAAACCTGAGTTTTTAACCCAAGCATGATAATACCAGAGAGGAAAAAGACAAAAACTTTCATAAAGGAATGTTTTTCTTCTGCTGTCACTTATTCTATGAGCCTAAACTTACATTTAAGATAGAAGAAATCAATATTATTCCTCCTCCTCTTCCCTCTCCATGTTCAATGGAAGGAGGAAAATAGCCATGATTTCAAATTAAACTTGAGACTATCTATGAATACTTTCTCCAGAAGGAGTTTGTTATTATAGTAGACAAGATACAATATGAGATATTCTACTTCTAGGAAAAAAATTGTGGATTTTTCCTTTTTAACCTAAACATATTACCGTGATTTGGTGGCTACATAGAGAATTCCAGAACATTGCTGTAAGTAAATACAGAAGCAGGTATAGACACATTGCCGGTGTACATTTGGGGTCACTCCAAATGTAACTGTGTGCTAACAGAATTATAGAAATAATTGCCAATTTCTGAGCTTTCCTGTCACCCTCATTAGATGGAGGTGACATTGTTGTGGCTCCTCCTCTCTCTGGCCTCTAATAGCCATAGAAATCTGTATCCTTTCCCAAGATCTCCCTGAGTCCCAAAGAGATCAACATGCTTCAACGGTTGGGTTCCATGGCAGCATACCATGAGATATAAACATTGCGTGTAGGACTTGAGGGGTATGCCAAGGACAAACATCTTCGAAGAAGCAGCAGAAGCCTGACTGGGAAGACGGAAGCTGTACTACAAGGACACAATGTCAGTGAAGTCTCTCACAATCTCACGGGGCCTTCAGGAGCTGAAATGGCCTTGACAGCCATACCAGATGTGGGCCAGGAGCCTGACCTTCACATCCCACACTGGATGTGCTCCCCCGTCTCACCAGCAGAGGCTAGGATCCAAAGGAGAAGACTCAGCTGAAAGCTGTTAGCCGCCTTTGCTCTCAGCCTCTGGCCACTAAAGGCCACCCTGCCACCACTGCCACCATGCTTCACTGAAGAAAGAATGTGGGCAGAGCCTGATGTTGTCTGCACCAAGGGCCAAAGGGCTGCTCAGCTCCTCCTTCTCCGCCCCCCCACCCCTCTGCTGTGAGTTCCTCTTTATTACTAACTGCTTCTGTTGCTCACCACAATGTCCCAGGACACACAACATTTTCCTCACTGTCTCTGAGAAAGCCACTGACACCAAGCATCCTTTGTGTGTAGTCCACTTAGCTCTAAAGGGGAAGGTTGAGCCTCACTTCCTGAGTGCGTGGTCTTCTTTTAACTGCCCTTTCTTTTCCCTTCTCTGTCTTTTTCCTACCATTCCTTAGGTTCCTTGCCGTCTTGAATGTCTGAAGAATCCCCAAATGCACTCTCAGGCAGAGTAACCTGGCCTTCCCTAGGTTTTTCTCCAAAACCTAAAATCACAGACTGTCCATGACCAAAAGTCAGACTATCTGTGACAAAGGACAGAACATGGGGCTTGCCGGTAAGAAAATCCACTTCCTATCAAAAGCTGCTGAAACTAAAAGTGACGGAGTGCCTCTCCTGTTTCCTGTATATTTAAATAAAACAAATCAGCAAAGCAGATAGAAGCCTTCAAATGATTGTACTCCATTCATTATGAATCCCCAAGCAATTCTATCTTATCCTTCTCTGCAAAATAATTGTCATAATGCATAAGCATAAAACCAAGGCTCTTTAATGATCTATTCAAAATTATCCTGACCTAAGTATATACTAGAGTTACTCACTGACTTTCTATGTCACATCTGTCTATCTTTTGTGTTACAACTAACGACCCTGGGACTGTTCTCTTCAGTGTGTGTACCACTGCTGCCAAGCTCTTGGATTCTGCCTGCCTCCAGGTCACTCACATCCCCTCTGAGTTCAGATCTCTTTACCTCATTCCTTACTTGCAATAGGTGAGTACTGACACCCTGGCCAACTGGCCACATTCCTGACTAATTGATGGTTGGACTTCTCTACTTGGAGGTACACATGTCATCCCATATTCAATTTACTCAAACCAGGCTTGAAAAATAGTCAGGGATAAAAGGTGAGCAGCCTTTTCAACCACAAAGCCATGTGGGGAAAACATAACTGCTGACAGCACCAAGAGTTGAGTTACGGCTTCATAGCACTAGCCCTGCCAGCACTGAACAGAGTCCTTCATGACCCCTGAGCCTTGAGACAAAGAGAGGGAGCAAAAAGCACAGGCTGCAAACAGCCCCAGAACAAGCTTTCCCCAAAACCTTCTGGGTTATTTGCAACAACCAAGTCCATGTGCAGTTACTAGGCAATCATAAAGATAGCAAACAAACCCTAGCTGTGAAAATCAATTATCACAGAGAAGGAAGGACCCAAAAACCCACATGGGAATGAGCACAGCCTTCTGCTGGCACTGTGTCCTGTCTGCCGCTGCCTACCGGCTCCTGATCGTCCTTTCATTGCCCATGCCCCACAGCCCCAATTCTCTTAGCAGCCAGAAAGACAATTCTTGCCTAATCTCTTACTCAATATATGTTTGCTTTCAGAAATCTTTCTTATTTTTCTCTTCATCGAGTAAGAGTTCAGTTCTGCTAAGCAAAATACCCATTAAGTTGCACATTAAAGATTTCAGGCAAGGGTGCCAGCTTGGTGGCATAGCAAGTGAATATGCCAGCTGCTCACCTTCAGATCCAGCTTCCTGCAAAAGGTCTGGGAAAAAAAAGCAGGAGGGTCTCCTGCCACCCATGCAGGAAACCCAGGTGAAACTCCTGAGCCCCAGCTTCAGCCTGGCTAAGCTCAGGCCATTGTAACCATCTGGAGAGTGAACCAGTGGCTAGAGGAGAGAGAGAGAGAGAGAGAGAGAGAGAGAGAGAGAGAGAGAGAGAGCGAGAGCCTCTTTCTTTATCTCAGTAATTCTAAATATGTTTTGTGCAGAGCTTTGTGGGATGGCCTCTGCTATCCTTGTATTTCACAAATAAAGACACCCAGACCAAGCCCTCACGAGAGGTCCCCTACTTTAAGGACAACGCTTCCCAAGGAATGGAGCTTCAGAAGCAAAATCCCAACTCATAAATCAGTGTCAAACAGAGGGGAGAGAACGCTGGCACAGAAGATATTTCTAGGGCTCTTAATATCACACCACAGGTCAGCCCTAAGAGCAGGAAAAGGCAATTGGAAGAAGTGACAAATCATCCCCCAGGAGATGTGGGAGAGGGGAAGGGGAGGGAGGCTTGCAGGTAATTGGAAAGGAGAAGCCTGGAGTTTCACAAGGAAGCTGCTCTAATAAGCTGTCCCAGCTCTGAAGCAGCCTGTCCTCTTTTCTTCCTCACAATGACAACTCCTGTGTGCCCTCCGGGGTCACACCGCTCAGCCGCAGACATGGAGCCTGCAAAGCAAAGGGCCTGTGGTAGGAGGGTCCCCACCCTGCTTTGAGCAGAGCCTCCCTTCCTTGAAAGGCCTTCAATACACTTCACCTGGGATATTGTAAGGCTGTGGATTCTGATGCATTATGCCGGGGTGGGGTCCGGGAGTCTGCATTGCTCACAAGCTCCTAAAGAATTTTCTTGGTGCTGCTCACTGGCCACATTTCAAGTAGTGGGGATCCAGTAGTAAGGTCAAACCAGCCAACACCTGACCTCTGACCTCTGATCTCCTGTTTTCAGGCATGAGTCAGATGCACTCACCCAGGAGGCATTTCCTGTAAGGGCACCTGACAGTCACTCTCAAACAAAACGGGAGGAATGTCCATTGAAAACATGATTTTCGTTGGGTTTTGGCACTGTGACTATTTTTGGAGATACCATTTAGACTACTTGAGAACAAATCATAGCAGAAAATCAAAACCCTAAAACTCTTCACACCAGAAAGTACTTCCAAAATATAAACCGAAGTTCAGACAGGTGTTCCAATGCCGATGAGGGTTTTGGCTAACATGCATTCAAGTTGGCTGATATCTAAAGTGAACACATCACCATGTCATTTGGTGTTGCCAGGGGAAACAAGTTGTAATTTCTTGCCAAGTAAGTGAGCGTGCTCAGAGTTGACACCAATCCCCCGAGTCCATGTGCACAGCCGTGAGCATTTCCAGGCAGGATCCTGACTGAAGAGATGGAAGGAGAGAGCCCTTGTCTCTCCTTCAGGCTTGGTTTGCTCTAAAATGCATGTGGATACACAGCAAGCAAGCAGCAATCCTACACTTCCCTGGTCAATGAATATCCTGCAGAGTACTTCTTAATTAAAACCAGCATCACAGATATGATTGCTGAAATGCCGAAACCTGGCCTGCTTAATGGCCAATCAGAGAACTACATGATCATTAAATTCATTTGAAACCACTTTTTTTTTTCCTGAGGTGAACACAGTTAAGGTCTAAATATTCTTATTTCTCCAGACTAAGGGTATTTTAAAAAAAAAAATATTGCTTTCTTTGTCAGCATCACAACTTCCATTTCAATTTTATCACCAGAATTTAACCCTATGTTGTAAGAGTTTATTATGCTTTTTTTTTTTTCTTGTGCTACGGTTCGTAGCTACGCCAGGGATCAAGGAATAATTGGAGTGAACAACACATACGGTGTTGCCTGGTAACAGGCTGATCTGTATAAAGCCACAAATTGCAAAATTTCATAGCAGCATAAAAAACTTTTACTGGCACTTAAGCATATTTTTCCCTGATTGAAGCAGAATTCATGCAACAATTACAACCACATGACAAAAGCTGGTAATGATTAGCCTTCAAGAGCTGCTGTTATTTCTGACAGTTCCAATGCTGTTTTTTGTTTATTTCAGGGAAGAAAGCATCTAAATCCTTTATGGACCAGTGTCTCTGAAAAGACAAAACTGAGCCTGTTAATTAGTGAGTGCCAGCATTTTAACTGCAGCTCCAATGAACGATAAGGAATTATGTAATAATTTACAATTCTAATTGATTTGTGTCAACCAAGACCAGCTCTAAGTGTACCCACACTCACTTTTCAGGGCAGCCCTCTTATTGTGTAACAGAAAGAAAGAAACACATAATCCAGAAATGGAACAAGAAGGCATGCCAGCTACTGTGAACAGGAAGAGAAACTCATAAAGGTAAAAGATGAAAAAGCAAGGCGGGTTGTTTGCATTTGTAGTAGAAAACTTCTTAAGGTGCCTTCAATTTCTATAGATGCTGAAGTCAAAATCTCAAAATACAGTTTTTTTAAAAAAAACACAGATACAATTGTTAAAGAGTCCAAGGGAAATTGTATTTACATTGAATTATCCATACCTTGTTGAGTAACATCCACTAGCCAGCCCAAAGCGAAAATGGGGTTGTGGAAATAATAATTGATCACACTCTGATATACATACGTATAAACACACACACGCACCATACATAGAGAGAGAGAAGGAAAGAGAGAGATGAAATGAATATTTCAATGATAGAATACTCAGTGATTTATTTTTTTTCTCGCAGACATGTCTCTATGCATAGATTCTCCAAGGTGAAAGGATTCCTTGTAGAGAGCAAGGAAATTGAGGTGTAAATGCTTTGATCCTTTCCTGAACTTCTCATTTTTCTATCTCTAGCTCAAATAAAAAATGCTTATAAAAATTTAATAGGAAATGCAGGCACAAAAGCATACATTGTGAACGCACAGGAATATTTGTCTGTTCAGGCTTAGTCTTCCTATCGATTTTGTGACTGAGCTTCCTGGTGTACAATTCAATAAATCCTAATTTAGTCTCACTCAAGCCTCACAATTTCAAACTCCTGGTTTGATTTCTCAGAATTCCCCAGGGATAACAGAGGTATAGCACAATACCGTTCAGAGAGTCTGCTGCTATCAATGGAAATGAGAAAAGATGCCACGAAAACAAGATATATTCCTTTTTTAATAAAGTTTTTTTTATTGGAAGGCAGATATACAGAGAGAAGCAAGACAGGGGAAGATCTTCCATCAGATGATTCATTCCCCAAGCGACTGCAATGGCCAGAGCTGAGCCCATCCGAAGCCAGGAGCCAGGAGTTTCTTCCAGGTCTCCCTTGTAGGTGCAGGTTCCAAGGTTTGGGCCATCCTTGACTGCTTTCCCAGGCCACAGGCAGGAAGCTGGATGGGAAATGGAGCTACTGGGATTAGAACCAGTGTCCATATGGGATTTCAGTGAGTTCAAGGCAAGAACTTTAGCCACTAGGCTACTGCACTGGGCCCACAAGATGTATTTCTAAAGATAACACAGAAACTGAGATGACAATCTGCCTAGTCCAAAGATCCCAGCAACGAGATAGATGTTTATGCCTGAAATGGTCCGATGCACAAGGCACCCACCGTTCTGTGACAATGGAGCCATGAGAAAGTTGCTTGACTTCCCTGAGTCCCAGTTTTCCTCCTCCACCAGATCAGGAGATGGGATTTGATTAGCTCTAACATCCCAAACATCTCCAAGATGCTGCCTGAATCCTCTCTTCCGTCTACAGAACATCTCCATGGCTTCTTTGTCATTTTAGTACAAGCAACCATAAAGAAAACTGTCAGAGCCGAGCAACTGAAAACAGGCCTAAGTCATGTCGGTAAAGGTATGAGAAGCTTTCCAAGCATGCAGCTTTATACAGTGAGGTCTCAGAAGCACCAGCACAGCGCTTCATACCCAACAGTGCTCAAACCCACTCCCACCTCCTCACACATCTGCACATATACAGCTCATCAGTAGACTGTGATTTTGAACATCAAACCATGAAAACTGAAAATAATCCAAGTCTGAAAAATGTATTTAAGAGTCTCAGGATGTATTTAACAGCAATGTAAGGACATGCTTAGGAGAAGGATGAACATGAGACTGTGTATATACTACTGTAACAATATGGGGGAAATGAGTAGGAGGAAGGCACTTGGGGGAAAGGGGAACTCTCAGAGCCTACAGACCTGATTATAAAATAAAAATTATGATAATAATAATAGTAAAATTTAAAAAGCAACTAAAATAATTCTGAGGACATTGCCTAAATTATGTATATACTTAGAGTGACAACTCATATATTTTATTAAATTTTAAGGCTGATTGACTCAGATATTTTGAAAATAAGTTGACGTTTGTCAAACAAATCTTAATGATTACTGAAACATGTTTTCCTACCCTGTCTTAGAAAGCAATAGAAACATCAAATTCTTGAATAATCATTAAATGAGTTAGATTATGAATATTTTATGTTTAATTAAAACTCACTCTTCAAAGAGGCTACAGAATACAGACTCATTTCTCTGATGAAGAGAAGCATAATGAGTAACAAAACTTCTGAACATCTTTCTAAAAATAGTCCAAGAAAAAAAACCACAAATCTATCAAGTAACTACTCATGTGCCACTAGTCAGAAAATATAGCTCCTTTGGAATATATTTGAGTAGATATTTCTTTGAAAGAGCAACAGAGAGAGAAGGAGAACCAGAGAAAGAGGGAGATCTTCTGTGTCCTGGTTCACTTCCTAAGGACAAGCATAGCAGGGACTGAGCCTGGCTGAAGCCAGGAGCCCCGAACTGCATCCACACCTAGCACGTGTGTGATGATGGTCCAAGAATCTGGGCCGTAATTCACTGCCTTCACAGGCACATCAGTAGGTAGCTCCATCAGAAGTGGAGCATCCAGGACTTCAACAAAAAGTCCTTGCCTTGAATCAATCAGTGAAAAAAAATATTACAATCTGTAGTTTTTTTAAGAGACTTATTCTATCACTCAATCTCATAATTTAGGATAAGATCTATATTGTCAAATTTGGGGGAGTTCAGGTTCCTAGTGAACTAGAAGGCAAATTCCAACCAGCTTTCTGTCTTATCTCTAAGGCTATGTCATTTCAAAGGAATGGAGTCATTATGTCTTTATTATATTTTATAGTCATTTTATTTTAACCATGTTTAGCAGTTTTGAGTGTGGGGCAGGAAGAATGAATTGTTCCCCTTCATGTTACTAATGTTGGCAACACAATTAAGAGATGTGAAGATTTGAAGAGAACCAGCTTTCTTCAAAGTGGACTTGAAAGTATCAAACTGTTCAAATGATGGGTTTTGCTGAGAAGAATGAATTAGAAGTGGTGCACCTCTTAAACATAGTGCAACAGACAGTATTTTTATCACCCACGGTTCATTATCTGTAGAGGGTAAAGTATTTTTTGAAAAAAAACTCATTGAAGAGGATGGGAAATCAAGCACAAGTTTGTATACTAGTCTTCTGCTGGAAGTAGTGTCTGAAAATCTCATTGAACACTCTGAAATGGTTTTCAACTTGGAGACATAGAAAGTAAAATATAGGTCAAAGGCCACTGCATCTGTTTTCAGTTATTGAGACGCAGAGTGCTCAAGCAACCAGAGTCAGCCAGAATTGAGCTTAAGGAAAATACAATAAAATGAATTCCCTATACGTTAAAACGCCAATGAGAACCCAACTTTTTATTACTCGTTAAATGAAATGTGCAGCCGTCTCTTCCCCTTTTAAGGTCAAGTATGCAGTATTTTGGGAAACAAACCATAAAAACATGATTAGAGGGAACAGAGGAAGTCATTATTTTCTCCAGTCATAAGGAATGCAGCATCACTCTATCAATCTAATGTATCTTTATAACAGCAGTGGCAGCATGTGGAAGTGCTTAAATTGCAAATACAGTATTTAAGGAAAAATGCAGGTTAAAGGAGCACTGAGATGAGCTGAAAAATATCCACCCGGATTAGATGATTTTTATTGATTCTATTTCCTTCTCAAACACCTGCTTAACATTATATATTGCAGTATAGCCTACCTAGACAGATAATACATTTATCAGGCTAAAAGTCACAAGGTGTAGATGAATGTGAGCAGCTCATGATTTGCAGAAATGGAGTTCATGGCATGATAAGATGTAGGAAACGAAAACACCTGTAAAATTAGTCTGGGCTTATCGAACCTAAATCAAAAAGTTTCTGTAACTGCTCTTGGTCAGCTTTGTCATGGTGGGATGATTTACAGCTCAAAATCTGCAGATGGCAAAATGCACCCTTCTCAATGTTTCTATCAGGAGAAATATTCATGCAAGAGCTTATCATAAAAGCAGTTCTTAGCATGTGCTTTTTGCAAAGCACAACTTGAATTTGAACTCAGTTCCAAAGCAGTGTTAATGTTTTAAAACAGTTGCTAACTGTCTGTCATATTTGGGACAGATGTACTTTCAATATGCTCCACAGGTAAAGGGAATGGAAAGGGAATGACCTGTAACATGCCAAAGACGCTGTGTTTTACATAAGATTCTCAATCCTGCAGCTCCATCAAGGCAGGTGGGATAGGAGGGGATTCATTTTTAAGCTGCCAGTCAGGATCAGGATTTCACGTTTCAGGGTTTAGGAATGGCTTCTATTTCCAGTCTGTATTCTTTTACACGCTACATGGCATATTCTACAGATTTTGGTTCTCAGGAAAATAAAAAGACACATCCTATTCACAGCATCACTGTCTGCAATACAAGAACAAACACTCAGCAGAATAAAGTGTATTCGGCCGAGGGAGAGCATAAGATAATGTGGAGATTGTGCCAAATGCCTAAAATAAAGCACTTTTCGGGGGTTAGTACATTGGGTGGGTGGGTTTAAGCTTTATTAGTTTTTCCTTTGTGTGTGTGTGCACACTTGTGTGCTTGTTTGGAGGTTTTTTGGGGGGGAGGTTCTTAGGTTTGGTTTTGGGGAGATTTTGTTTGTTTCTTATTATTTGTTTTTTTTAAAACACCTTTATTTGCTTTAAAAACATAAGACTTCTTGCACAATAAAGCATAAGCATGTTTCATCTACAAAGTCAGAATATCTTCCTCATGGAACACGCAGGAAGAAAGGAAAAACACACACATGTTTCTTATTATTTGATAAATGGTAGGTATGTTGCAACACTAACTCACATGGTAGTAGGAATCAGGGAAGCCACCTCTGTTCCTGGGGAGTTTGTTTGTATCCCAGGGGTCTGTTAGTGTGATGAACTAGATAAAAAGTCAGTGTAAGAAATACAACTGACTTCAGGGATAAGCTGAGAGAATGACAGGCCCACTGTCACTGAAAGTTCAGTGTATGTTTGTACAGATACAAGAACAATTGGGAGGCAGCCAGCAGCACAGGCGCCAAATAAACGGAATCCCACCCCGACCCCAGGCTTGGGTTTCCTTATTTTTACTGCACGTATCTCACAGTATCTCAACTCAAGAGTTGGCTCAGCACTGCTAAAAATATTGCACTCATCAGAAAACTTGGCATAATGGAAATCAAGCTTGATGATTTTAAAAAGCAGTCTATTTTTTCCTTATACAACAAGTGGATAGAAAATAAAAACAAGTAGTTTTTTTAAGAAAATATATCAAATGTATAGAATATGAGTGATAAGTGCTTCTGGGGTCCAAGCAGTGGCTGCGGAAGACAGGAAGGTGTGAAGAGAGACTGCTCCTCTGCAGGCAAGGCTGCAAGGAGCTGCCTTCCCCCCACACACACAAAAGGCAAGACCCACAGGTGTCTCTGCAACCACCTCAAGGCAGTACCACCACCCCCCCTTTCAATGGACACCCAACCACCCTGCTGAGAATTTTGTAATCTATTGAGGCACTGCTTGCTGCTGTGCAGTTGGTTTTCACAGAGTGAGTTTGGAAGTTGATGTTGCTGATATGTCTTGCCAAAAGGGCCTTTTACAATTCATGCCGTCTCCTCTGACCCCATTGACCATTTGGCTGGGAGAGCTGGAGAATGTTTTTACACTCACATTGTAAATCATGCTAATCTAGGCTGGTTAGTCCATGGGTGTAGTGGGAATCTATGTTAAGGGTTTTCTTGATCTTTAGATTTCTCCTTCTTTGCTGCCTTTCTTCCCTTAACTGATTTAAGATTAAGTTGTAGAATGAGGGTTGTAATAGGAATGTGTTTCTGATTGATATGAACTTCCTGACCTCAGGGTCTGGATAGATAATGTCCTGACTTACCTTGAAGAAAATGGCAGAGTTATCTTTAGAGACACGAGCTTGACCATGACAAGAAAAGTCTGTGCAAGAATTTGTGACAGTGTCTGTACAAATAAAGAGGACAGCTTTCTCGCATGGTCCATTATGATCCTAAAATTGTACTGATCCATTTCTTTTGACACCAACTCCACAGACACTTATCAAGTTCGAACTCGGCTGGAGCTGGCCTCTGACAAAGTGCTATAGAGGGCAGTAATCCAGGGAGAAGTAATTATGACCACTGAACTGAAGAGTGGGAGCAGGATCATTTGAAGGTATGATAGTATCAGGAAAGACTTCATCGACACAGTGAGCTTGAACAAAGATTTCAAGTTATAAGAGTGATCTACAGGACCCTGCGCTATAGCCTCATGGCTAAAACCCTCACCTTACAAGTGCCAGCATCTCATTTGGGCACCAGTTTGTGTCCTGGACTCTCCACTTCCTTTCCAGCTTCCTGCTTGCAGCCTGGGAAAGTGGTTGATGACAGCCCAAAGCCTTGGGACCCTGCACCTTAGTGGGACATGTGGTTCCTGGCTTCGGATCAACTCAGGGCTAATGCAACCCGATGGGGAGTCAATCAGTGGAGGAAAGATCTTTCTCTCTGTCTCTCCTTCTCTCTGTCAATCTGACTTTCCAATAAAAATGACAAATAGACCTTTTTAAAAAGGTGTGAGTTATAATAATATCTGAAGGTGACAGAGAAGTTAGACTGGGTAGTAGACAGTTAGGGCATTCTGAGTCCCCAGGTCATTTTTTTCTCAAATATAAAGGGGTATTTTCCCCACCATGTCTTGGATTCACCAGAGCACATGTCTCCCAAGACAAGTGCATATCATAACTTATCAGGAACATACTTCCCCAAGAGACAAGGGCAACATTAACATATCAATTCCCCACCTGAAGCCTCAGCCCAGTTCTGTCTCTGGCCATTGCCAAGGGGGAGGGCCTCAGACTGGTCTCTTCATCATTAGAAAGGAATCAAGGAAGTTGGCTGGTGACACCTTTCCTGAGCCTTTTCATCCCAAGGCCAGGTACCATGGAAACCAGGAATTCTCCTTTGTTTATGGAGAAACATCTTTGAGGTGAACCTTTAAAGGATGCTTCCCCCATCATTAATACTGGTCTTTCTTTTCGTCTTTTCCTCCTGCCACTATGGCAGGAGGTACAGGTCTTTTCTATCTCAGAGCCCCCTCCCGTCACTAGGATGGGGGCCTCTTTTCTCAGCTTTTCTAATAAATCTTGCTTTAAAACTAAACTGTGAAAAAGCTTCTTTCTTGTGAGACAAGAATTGAGGCTGCTGCCATATTAGGGTCAAAAAGCCTGCAACAGTTTTGGTGCCGTGACTCGGATTCTACAGCATGATTTGAGTTTGTTCATCTCCAGCCAGCCTCTGGTCATCCATCTTGTCAGAGGTGAGCAAAGCGGACTTCTCTCTATCCTGTCTTTTGGAGACAAAGCTCTCCACAATTAGTAACTCTCACAAAAAGAAACACCAGGTCCCTGTCAGCCAGTTAAATGTGTCTAGCGCAGCTGCCAGTCTCAAGACTTGGGGGTAAGGCTGTCTGAGATTCGGTTTGAACAATCCCCTGGAGCTGGGACACTTTTCTAATCTTTCCTTGCTTCCCATGGATCAGCGCCGCAGGAAGGACAGGGAAGGCCTGGGTGAGTAGGGGATCTGGCCAGGGCAGTCCATGGCCTTCCCTGAAAGCCCATCAGCTGACCCCAGTCCCCAAAAAGCCCAGTGGGCAAGGTGCCATGAAACACTGCTCTGGTGGACTGGCTTTTTGTGAAGGACATGGGAGAAGGCTTGAACAAGTACGGGATTCAGCCAGGGCACTCCCTGGTGTTCCCTGAAAGCCCATCAGCTGAATCCTAGGCCCCTAGCAAGCAGAGGACCGTGAAGAACTTCCCACTGGGAAAGGCACCTGGGTGCTCAGTACCTTTCCTTTGGATCTCCATGGAAGTGAGGATTCTATGTTTCTCTTCTCTCTCCTCAGCTCCAGGAATGTTGGTCTTGTCCGAACTCAGTTTCCTTTCACATGAGACTGGGAGAAGTCTTAATGTGCCTCAGAAATTCTGGCCAGGGCAACTCCCTGATGTTTTTCAAAAGGCCTTTGGACTGTACCCCAGACTCTGACAGCCCATCAGGGTGTGGCTGAAATCTGCACACTTTTCTTCCTTCCACGGAGATCTAGTTGTCAGTAAGAAAGGGCGCAACCCACAACGAGGCCATTAGCCCTGTGCTGCGCACCTCAATTCCCAAACTGTCCCAGACACTGCCAAGTCCTCTGCTATCTTTCATGTGGTAGGTTCTCTTAAAAGCTTTTTCTCAATAACTAAATCGCTTCAATTTCTATAGATTCAGGTTTCGGTTTTTCTTACCGGTCAATGCTTGCTAAATACCAATTGTTCTGTTGCAGTGAAAAGAAAAAAGGCAAGCACAGTTTCTTTCTAGACCCCTCTATAAATGAGTTCTAAGTAATGGTGATAGACTTAATGAGGAAGGTGCTTTAATCCCTTCACAATGCAGGCTACAGAGACAGTTCTTCCAGTATAGTTCTTAACGAATGTAGTTGCTCATGTAAATAGAAAGCCAGGGTTCAACACATGTACTTCTCCGGCCCTGGCTAACAGCATCGTTATATAGGCTTATAGAATCAGGCTGAAGTTGGAGGTTCAGGCTTGTCAACGCGAGGTTAGAACAAATTTCAAAGGGAGAGTATGTTTTGTCCGGCAGTAGTCCCAGATGCAGCATGGTGCAGGGGATGTTTTTGGCATATGCTGTTTCTGACTTTTATATTCTCCAGATCATCAGAATGCATTGGACCAGACAGAGGCCTAGGTCTAGCATAGGGCAGGAAACAGAGTGGATTGTTCACTCCTGGCACATGCTGCTTTAACCGAGCCATCCCACAAGGTGTGGAAGGTCAAGCCACGTGAGTCTAGTGTGCTGACTTCACTCTCACCTTCCTCCCTTCTTCTGTGGTCTTCAGCTGCATATCCTCATTTCAGTACTCCAAGCACATGCTATTCTGACAAATATGTCCCGGTGCAAAATCAGGATTTACTTGTACTGGCAGGAGCCCCAGAACTACCATGGTACAGGAATGAGAGGCTGGACAGAGATACCCTTTGAGCTGCTTCTGCATACACAGGGATTCTTCTGAGGCACCACAGCCTCGCTGCCAGCTTTTGAGCTTTACAGAGGAGAGAGTTAGCCTAGTTGGGCCCTTAACTATGCTGCTGTGCTGTGCTGGCTCACCCTCTCACATGACTGATTTTTGCCTTGGCCCCTCCCTGTTCTTTTAGCCAGTTTCCTGACTGTACCCTAAATCATTAGAAATATCTAACAGGAGGTGGAAGTTCATTTTGTCTCTCTTTAGTCATTGATCTCAGAAACAAACGTGAATATTGTTAGTTAACAATGGGCCAGACCCCAGACTCTCCAACCCCTCGGGGAGAACTTAAAATTCATTAACACTTTCTAGCCTGTGAGATTTTTTTCCCATTGCTGCAGTTTCCTCTGTCCCCAACTAGGAGTATGTGACTCTATGTGTTTTTTGTTGCACAGTGTATCTCACTGTTATTAACGATGCATTCATGTGCTGAATGAAGGTTTTTCTGTGTCATTGCAACTGGCTTCAATGATGAGTTCTCAGTGTTTTGCAATGTTTTCTGCCATTTTTGATTGGTGTTTTTTGATCTTGAAGTTTAACGATCTACTGGTTTATAGTGTCATCCTAGCTCTGATCAGATCCAGCCTACAGTTTTACACCTAGAGCAGTGCTTGCTATAAGGAGCTGATTCTGCATGTGAACTTGTATGTTCTAATAAAGTGAATAAATATTTGCATAATTACAAAGACTCTTGGTAAAGTTTCAAAAGTAGCTAATGCATATACTGGTGCTTATATATATTGGTTAAGATTTCTTCTAATTGTGAAATTGTACCAAGTTGAAACTATTTGCATTCTTGCATTGTGTATTATTTATGTCCTTATTTACAAAAAGCATTGTTTGTGAGATTTTGGCTTGCAGGAAGACAGTAAGTTCTTTTTTTTTTTAAAGATTTATTTATTTTTATTGGAAAGGCAGACATACAGACAGAAGAAGAGACAGAGAGGAAGATCATCCGTCGGATGCTTCACTCCCCAAGTGGCCACAATGGCTGGAGTTGAGCTGATCCGAAGCCAGGAGCCAGGAGCTTCTTTTGGGTCTCCTACGTGGGTGCAGGGTCCCAAAGCTTTGGGCTGTCCTCAACTGCTTTCCCTGGACACAAGCAGGGAGCTGGATGGGAAGTGAAGCTACCGGGATTAGAACCGGTGCCCATATGGGATCCCGGTGCGTGCAAGGCAAGGACTTTAACCACTACACTATCACGCCAGGCCCAAAACAGCAAGTTCTTAAATCATGTGTGGTATGATTGATCACATTTTGTACATTTTCTAAATGTTCATCTTTGGTACAATGGAATTGAAATCTGATTCTTTATCAAAGCAACTTTTAACATCTCTAAGTTGCTTTCATCTTATTGGTGACTAAATCTGCTAGATAGCTCCAGGATGATAATGAAATATTAGTATAACAGACTGTTATTGGTACAAATGTGAAAACACCACTAAAGTCGAATAATCAAACTGTATTCTTATTTACAGCTGTTATCCTGATGAACAGGCCTAGAGGCTTTAAGAGTACAAGCATGTGTAAAGTCCTACAGGTGGTTCCACAGTGTGCTGTGTGAAGTAAATAGATGTTTATATTTGTTGATTGATTGCTTAACAATTCTAACAAGGAATGCTTAATTTTCTAGGTTCCAACAGATCCATTGCATCCATTGCAAATAGTGCTGAAGTTAAACAGTAAGCTACAGGATCCAACTAAATGCATCTTTAATTTGGGTTACTAAGAGCAAGATGTAATTCTAAATAACTGGTAACTTTAAAACACTTAAGAGATTTTTCAAGAAACTGCTACAAAAGCTGCTTTGTTTTAAAATGTATATTATCTGGTATGCATGTACATGCTTATGTGGCAAGCTATGTAGTCTATTTTAGTTGGCTTATAGATGAAAATATTTGTGAATGAGAATTGCTAAGTTAGATCTTTTACTTTGATTTAAATAAATCTTTGAGATTAGGACCACAGAGAAATCTCCCAGCTTCTTAAAATGCTTGAGGAATGACTTTGAGTATATTTCATTAGATTCTATGTAGAGAATAGGTGATGTACAGATAACAGATTCTTAACTGTCCTAAACACGAGGGAACAGTTTTAGAGACTTCCAAGTGGGACCTGAAAGTACCCTGATAACATCTTAAAGTGGTCACCATGGTCTTTTACCTCAGAGACCAGGAGGGGATCCTGTGGCAGAGCAGAATAGGAGAGGTGTGTGCTCCTGGTCCCAGTGAGACCCCCAGAGGCCTCCCAAGTGCTCTTCATTGCAGAAGCAATGGACATACTTCGCCAAGGATCGCCAGAAAGGATACCATGTCCCAATACCAAGAAGGACATTGGAGATTTGACGGTCCTCGAAAGCCAAGTACTTCAGGTCAATCATTTCCCATTGGATCTCCCATGGGACAGAAGCAACCCAGGAATTTCCACAGACTCAAGGCCATCCACAGGCTTTGGTGACACCTCAGAGCAACACCCAAGAGCCCTGGGTGGTTTTCACAGTGGAAGGGAAAATTTTAAGTTTCCTTCCGAAAACTGCCTTCTCTCTCCTAGCTAGATTTGGCTTCTTCCCTCTCTTGCAGTGACCATCTGGGTCTCTCAGGAGCCCCAACTTAGCTTAGGTGACAGAAAGACTAATCTAGAAGCTCAGAAAAGAAGCTTTTCTAGGGAAAAGTTAGTTAGCCTGTAACTGTTAAGCCTGTATTAATGACCAGGCTCCCAACAGGGCATGTTTGCCACCTTCCTCTTCAGTTTTTATAGACATCACTGGATAGGACACCATCACTATTCTGAGGCAGGGTTCACATCTTCCTCATTTACTAAATTATTCAGGATTTCTCTCTCTATTAGAGACTCTTCTGTTCTTCAATTGTCAATATGGGGCTTGTTACAACTATAGGACTAGTTCATTGCTTGCCTTTGCCTTAAGGTGTAAAGTTTTATGAATTCTTACTAGAATGCCATAAACTGCTGGATTCTTGTAACCCACAACTAGTTTAATTTCTTACCATCTATGCTATGACACAGATAAGTCTTGTAATAAAATGTTTTCAGTGTTGCGCTTTATATTCTAGGCTCAATGTCTCCTGAGAATCTTAGGGTTTCCAGCAACTGGTAATGTGCAATTGTTATTCTAAAAAAAAAAAAAAAAATTCAACACTTGTATACAAAACTGTAGCATTTTCAAAAGTCAAGTAAGTTTAAGTCTTAATTCAAAATTGTCAATGCTAGACAAAATTGTAACTCTATGGACAATTAACATTTACCTGTCCTGTATGGGTTCATGTCTTAATGCCACATGTTAATCCTTTCATTGTTTCTGTGCCTTCTAATGGACCTAGATAACAATTTCATTTAGCTCTATTGTTCTATCATGTTCATTGAGTTTAACTGTTTCAAAACTTGAGCTTTAAAGGAGCTAATTTAAACTAATAAATCTAATTTATATCCTTAAACTAAACTGCTCAAGTCCAACATTTACTCTGAAAAAAAATGTTTCTCCTATCTAAGTTCTAAAACTCAAGTGTTCAAATTGGTGTTTCCAACTGATGACATTACACACAAGGTTGAGAGATTATAATTGTTTTTGCTTTGCCATCTAGACTTCAACAAGAAGGAACACTCAGAGCCCAATCAACCAGCCAGGCACCTCTGATGACTTCTGTGTTCTACTGGGAACCTCTAGACCACCCCCTACAGAAACCCCTATGGCTGGGGTTCTACAACAATGCCCCTTGTCAGCAGAAAGTAGCCAAGAGCAGTTGCTGTTCCATTTTGCCTAACAGCAGTTAGGGTTCCTTCTTCTGGAAGGTGGAATGAGAGAGGAGACAAGAGACAAGGGCAACGTTAACACACCAATCCCCCACCTGAAGCCTCAGCCCAGTTCTGTCTCTGGCCATTGCCAAGGGGGAGGGCCTCAGACTGGTCTCTTCATCATTAGAAAGGGACCAAGGAAGTTGGCTGGTGACACCTTTCTGAGCCTTTTCATCCCAAGGCCAGGTACCATGGAAACCAGGAATTCTCCTTTGTTTATGGAGAAACATCTTTGAGGTGAACCTTTTAAAGATGCTTTCCCCACCATTAATACTGGTCTTCCTTTTCGTCTTTTCCTCCTGCCACTATGGCAGGAGGTACAGGTCTTTTCTATCTCAGAGCCCCCTCCCGTCACTAGGATGGGAGCCTTTTTTCTCAGCTTTTCTAATAAATCTTGCTTTAAAACTAAACTGTGTCCTCATGAAAAAGCTTCTTTCTTGTGAGACAAGAATTGAGGTTGCTGCCTTATTAGGGTCAAAAATCCAACAACAATATGGTGGGTACGAAAACAATGTTTTCAAATATTTTAAAGTTTCACATTTAGCGAAGTGGTTTTTAAAACAACAAGAAAATTCAGTAATTGTATTATTCAAAAGACAATGGCATAATTTATGAACATATCGATTTAGGTTGTACCCCAAAGGGTCCAGTAATAGAACACATGGCATGAAGCCTATCTCAATGAAGCCTATCTTTTTCATGAAGCCCATCTCAATATATGTGACCATATCCATAATCCTTTTTAGAAATAATATTACAGATCTGCATCCAATAACCTGCAGATCAGGAAACATGAAATGAACCACCAATTTTTCTACCCTAATTTTCTGTGCCGAATGCCCAACCAATAATTAGCCAGCATAGATCACATTTTTCTTCCTTTTGTTGTGGAATATCACAAAATCTGCATTGAGCCAAGAGTTCCCATTTGTAGTACTATTGTAAAGCTATATTCTGAAATTGCATCAGTCTTCTTGAATATGACAGTCACATCTGATACACATAAAAATGTCAGTACGCCTCTGTTATGCAAATTGAACAGATAAGCACCCAATTACCCAATTCATTTGCACAAAGCACAGGTTTTGCATATAAAAAACACTACCAAAGTGTTCTAGAGGTCTGGAAGGAGGAGTTTCCTGACAGAATTGCCTTGAAGGGAAGCCCAAGGCAGCCTGCTACATCTACACCCCCTGTTGCCTCTTTCTCAGCTGCCATTGGCTACCTTAGAGGTAAGCAGTTCCCATGGAGACCACCTTCCCTGTCAGTTCCTCATGCTCCAGAATGACATGGGAACAAATTAAATGGATAAGGGTAAAAAGCTGCTATGGGATCAGAAGTGTGCCTTTCAAAATGACCTGTATTAGTTAAGTGCCCTCTGTCTGCCATGTCCCACTCAGATTCTAAGCCAAGACGGCAGGTTGGTTTATTTCAAGCTAATATCAATGACAAAAGTTCCATTTTTTCCTGTTGTGATATGCCCAACTAGATAGATGCTAGCCCTGTGTGGGTGCCTTGAGAGGTTCATGTTTAGGTCACAGCAGGAAATGAAGATACAGTCATTCAGTCATTGTTCTGTAGTTCATGAGCCACCCAACCTCTATCAACTAGGGATATTGTGGAGCCTCAGATTTATCAGGAATGTGAGGAATTAGACAGACAATAGGCAGTCAGGGTCTCTGCAGTTACCTTTAAAATGTAAAAATGGGGTTTTCCCCCATTTCTATACTTCCTGAAGCACTTTCTCCCTCTGGGGAGAGAAGAAAGGGAGGCTGGCCCACTTTGGTCACTGTCAAAGCAGTGAAGCCCTAGTTATCTTCAGGAGGTCTCACCTTCTGTTTCAGGGCGAGGGTGCAGACACTGCTGCCCACATGAAGAAGTTTTTTTTTTTTTTCCTTTCTGTCCTTGGGGTGATTCATATAATGCTCTCCCTGAGATGGTGCATAAAAGACCCCAACTCCACCCTTTCCTCAGGTCTTTCCTACCTTTAAGGCCCTTCTGTCACTAAGAGAGGAGATCTCTGTCTTTCTTTCCTAAACAAATCATACTTTGCAAATTAGAGTTTGTCTGCATGAAAATTCTTTATTTGCATGAGACAAGAAAGTGGGTTGCTACTGTGTTTGTGTTGAATTGCCTACAACATTCGGAAAATGGAGTGATGTATTGCCAAGTGCCTGGCTCATATTAGTCCTCTTAGTCAATACTGATGATGTTGATGAGACTTGCCTATTTCAAGTAAGAGTCAGAGGAGAGCATTTTCCTGGATGTGCAGTTTGTAAAACATCCATACATGGGTGAATCTAGAGAATGGAAAACATGACTTTTAAACTTTCCACTCACACTCACTGAGACTTCCTGGTTGAGTTACTATCTTACCATACTTTCCCAATTTCAGGAAAAAAAAAAATGGAATTACCTCCTCATAAATTTCCCACCACTGTGCTAAGTCAGGAGGTAATTTAACCTTCACAACCAATCACTGTAAGAGGTAAAAAAAGACAAAAACCTGAACCTCTGAATGGGTAGAAAACAGTCAAACCTTATATTTTACTCGGTAGAATTTAAAACCTCATGTCCCTTTTCTTCTATACTACACTGCCTTGCATTTCATGTTGTCACTAACAGCCTCCTACAGGCAACTCAAGAATCACTAGTATGTAAAATGTACTATGTATGCGCAATTTTTGTGTCTCTCATCTATATTAAATTGCATAATTTCTATAACAACCTGATGCATATGTAATAATTTGATACAGGTCAACCTTGTCCTCATAATTCAAATTTGCAAATTGAGCCAAAAATTTCACACAAAAAAATCACAAATAAAAGATATATTCTTTCACAGAGAATCAAGATGACAGAATAGGGTAAGGACACATTTAAATGGACAGAAAAACATTACCCAGTGTGAAGCAGAAAGGGCACATTCTAGGAAATAGGGGAAAACAGATCAACACCTGAGGGGAACTTGGAGACTGACAGACCAGAAAACAGTGGACACAACAGTGTGGCATTGCAGTAACTGATACCCCAGCAGCATTTAGCAAGTGGCAATCTGAATTGTAGCAGCAGCCAGAACTCCACCAGCAACAAGGTGGGAAGGGACATTCACTGGGAGCTTGGGAGGTGAACCCAGACAAAGAACTACTAGTCCTGCTGGTCTGTTTGATTTGACCAGGAGCAGAGACAGAGCAGCAGATCCCAGACTGGCAGTATGAAAACAAGGTGGATTTCACAGCCCAGTCCACCCCCAAGATCTGAATCAGGTGTCATTTTGTTTAAGAAGGCAAGGACTATGAGGCAGCACTGCCCGTGCACTGAGCTGGGAGTGAACTCATTTCTGGCTCAGTGAACTGCAACAACATGACATCCTACAGGTTCCACCCAAGATAGGTCCGGGTAGCCCTCACAATTGATGGCCAGCAGATCAAGAACTCTAGTAGTGGCACATCAAGCACCATTTTGTACGTTGTGGCGAAAGCTTTAATACTGCAGGGACAACAGTGAGCTGCGCATGTGCTGAGCTCAGTGAGCTCAGTAGGAAAATAATACAGATTTTGTCATTTTATGGATCAAAATAGGTCCATGTGGCCCTCAGACCCAGTGACCAACAGGTTCCTACAGGATTATCAACAACAACAACCTAGCTATACAGGACACCTGGTGTCTCCTTAATTTTCGGACCCACTCCAACCAGAAGTGGGAGGAAGATTGTACAGACAATGGTGCAACCTCAGCACAGTATCACAGGAGGTGGAGACTGGTGAGCCAGGTGCTGGGGCTACAGAGTTCTTTGTGGAAATCTAACGTAAGAACCCACACCTGGAACTCGCTGGAGTAAGTGGCACAATTGATTGCAAACAAACAGCCATGTGCCAACTACAATAAGTAAAATTGAACTGTAGACCCGTGGGTAATAGAGTTTAGAAACCTGCCACAAGGAAAAGACTCTGATAATCAGAAGTACAATGACCAAGAGCAAAAGAAAAGACAAAGGCACAATGAATATTATTGAAAATACCCCTGCAAAGGAGCAAAAGCCTTTGCCAACCTCAGAGTTAACTAAGGAAGACAAATCGAAAATGGGGGATACAGAATTCAAAACACTTGTTATAAAACTTCTTATCAGTTCGCACCGGTCCAGCCGTCCACCAATCAGATATAATCTGGCATTCCACCTGAGAATCCCACCCCAATCTTCCAGCCCCCTCCCCAACTCTGCCCACTCGCCAATCATCCCTAGGCATTCACCTGCAGGCGCCAACCCCCTGGGGCCTGCCCTCAATCCCTCCCAATCCCCGCCCCCTACACCTGGCAGACAAAAAGGCCCCACCTCAGGTGCGGCTCTCTCTCTTTCCCTTCTCTTCTCTCCCCTTCTTTCCTGATTTTCACCACCTCTACCCTGTTCCTGCCCCGTTGGAATAAACCTCCTAAGATAAAAATAAATAAATAAATGAATAAAACTTCTTATCAACAACGAGAAGCACATAAAGCAGGTGTTCAAGGAATTTAAGGAATATGTTGCAAAGGAAAAGAACCAAATAAAAGTTGATACATTAGAAATAATACAGTGGAGCAAACTGAAAGTATAGTGAAGAGTCTCCAAAATAGAATGAAGGAGGCAGAAGAAAAAAATCTCAAAATTGGAAGATATTTCCAGTTACCAGGGGGAAGCAAACAAAAAGCTGGAAGCAGAGCTGGGTAAAGCTAAAAAAAAGTATTAAAGAACTGAAAGACACTATTAAAAGGCCAAATATAAGAGCTATGGGAGTCACAGAAGGTGCAGAAAGAGCAGCTGGTATTAAAGGTGTATTCAACGAAATAATAAGGAGAAGGAATTGGGAAACAACATTCAGGAGGAGCACCAAACTCCCAACAGGCTTGATCAAAAGTGATTTTCACAACACATGATCATCAAGCTCTCTTCAACTGAAAATAAGGAAAAGATCCTTAAATGTGCACATGAAAAAAAATCAATTGACATATAAAGGAATACCAATTAAACTCACAGGAGATCTCTCACAGGAAACTCTACAGGCCTGAAGAGCATGCAGTGACACATTCCAGATTCTAAAAACAAAAACTTGTCAGCCCTGGACAGCATACCCAGCAAAGCTTTCTTTTGTCTTTGAAAATGAAATAAAATTCTTCCACAGAAAAGAAAAGTTAAAAGAATGAAAATATTTCAAGATGTTCTCTTGACAGAGAAGAGAAATAGTACCCACCAATACCAAAGGTGAATGGGAAGAACATCCCAGTAAAATGACAACAGAAGACTAAACCAATGAACAACCCATTGGTAAAATGACAGGACCAAAGTACCACTCATTCATATTAACCCTGAATGTAAATGGCTTAAGCTCAATCAAACACCATAGATTAGTAGACTGGATTTAAAAACAAAACCCATCTATTTGTTGTCTAGAAGACACACATTTCACCAACAAATTTCAGCGGAACATATTTCTCATGCATTTTCATTTTTTGTTAATTTCATCTCTTCAAAACACTTTCTTCCCATTAAATTCTTCAGTGACTCATAGATCATACAGTAGCTTCATTTTCTGCAAGAAGGTTCTTGATTTTCATTTCTTCAGCTACACATCAGTCATCCAGTAGCATGTTATTTAACTTCATGGTGTTGTGAATTTCTTTTTTTTTCTTCCTGATGTGTATTTTGTTTTGTGGCTTTTCATTTAAGGGGATGTATAGTAGCTCTGTAACGGAGACTGTCATATCTAGCAACATGTTATTTAACTTCATGGCCTTGTAAATTTCTCTTTTTCTTCCTGTTGTTGATTTTGTTTTATGACTTTTCATTTGAGGGGATGTACAGTAGCTGTGAAATGGAGACTGACATATCCAGATGTGAGGATACAATGTAGTTATGCATTTCTACTTCCAGACAAAGATGGACTTACAATGAAACTGTCTACTGTATCTTGACAATAGGATGCTGGACTCTCTGCCATTTTCCATGCCAGCAATGATGGCCATATGACTGTCTATGAAGAACTATACTTTAGTAATGATATAGAGGAACTAGGTGTGTGTGGGGGGGAATTGGGGCTGGATAAGGGAAACACCAGGAGCCTATGGAACTGTATCATAAAATGATAATAATAATAATCATAAAAATATAAATGTGAAAAAACCAATATATTATGAAATATTTCATATTATATATGGTCATGTCCCTAGTTTTCCTAGCATGGAATTGCTGTTAACTAAATTTACAACACTTCCCCATGTGTGAGCAAAGGCCTAGGTTGCATTGTGCCCAGGCAAGCGTTACACTGCTGGGAGAAAAACAGCTAATAGCTGGCAGGCATCCCGTACCTGGTTAATAAGTATCTGTGTTAACCATACCATTGTGCCAGCATACTTGCCTATCCTATTCCATTTTTTTTCCTTCTAAAGATATGTGAATGACTTCTTCTAAAGATATGTAAAGGACTAAAGATATGTGAAGACGTATCTATCCCATACGCCCTTGGGATAGAGGGTTCAGTGGGACCTGGTCAACTGGCCTGTGTCCTCAGGCCTGCCTGCATGGTGGGTGCCAGGTTCGTGAACCCCAGGGACAGAGGATCTGGCGGGGCCCAGGCCACCGGGCCTGGTCACCTGGCCTAAGTCCTTCTGCTTGCCTATGCCTGCCTGTGCCAAGTACCAGGTCCATGCACCTCAGGGGCTAGTGTGGGGACAGGGTGTTGGAGTTGGTGGGGCCTATGTCACCTGTCCTAGGTCCTTGAGCCCACCTGCATGGTGAGTGCCATGCCCTTGAGCCCCAGAGGCAGTGGATACATCCAGGCAAGGGTTGCCTGGTCTGGACCTTAAGCTTACCTGTGCGGAAGGTGCCAAGTCCTTGAGCCCCAGGAGCGAGGGATCTGGCCAGATTGGGTAGCCTGGTCACCAATAGTGCCAAGCAAAGCCTACTGACCACCTGGCTGTTTACTTATGGGGTTTGGTGTGGGGGGATGGAAGAGGTGGGGGCATGCAGGGACATGAGGGCCATGTCTAGGATTGGTGGTCTGACTGTGGAATACATGTGTCAGAACTGGACCTCCTCAGTGCAAATGACAGAGCAGTGGATGGTAGGCCCTGATGCACATGGAGGATGTGACAGCCCACCGGGGTCTGCAGAGGACATGAGGTACTATAGCAGAGAAAGGACGGCAGAACAAATTGGACAACTCTTCCAGCTAAGGGATGCCATCTAATATCTGGGTGAATAGACACTTTCGGGTTGACTATGTCAGCCAATGGACATTGGAAGGATTTTCTCATCCTTGAATGGGTGAGCTTGACAGCATTTAAGAACTATGGAAACCACTTGAGCAGAACCCTCAGAACATGCTCCACACTGGGGACCATGGGTTGATAACAGGTAGCTGTTCCCCATCCTTGGGTTCTGGGGCTGTTGGAAGACTGAGTATGGCTTTTCCACTTGTATCCGGGTTCCCCCAGATACAGGAAGAAAAAGAAAATATGGAAACAGTGGTCTGACACTCAGACACTTTCCCCTTCCCAGACTGATCAACTAAATAAATATTATCAAAAATAAAAAATTTAAAATAAATTTACAACCTTGGGCCCAGCATGATGGCCTTGTAGTTAAATCCTCACCTATATAGCAAGATCACATGTGGGTACCAGTTTATGTCCCAGTTACTCTATTTTCCATCCAGCTTCCTGCTTGTGGCCTGAGAAAGCAGTCGAGGACGGCCCAAAGCCTTGGGACCCTGCGCTCAAGACCAAGAAGAAGCTCCTGGTTCCTGATTTCCAGATCAGCTCAGCTCTGGCCATTGTGGCCACTTGGGGAGTGAACCAACTGATGGAAGACCTTTCTCTTTGTATCTCCTTCTCTTCTGTAAATCTGCCTTTCCAAAATAAATAACTTTCAAAAAATAGAAACAAAACAATTTTCTTGATCTTATCATAGATACAGCCTTTCCATTCATTAGCAAGCAAATTGAAGTTGTACCGAATTATTGTATTATTTAAAATAAAAATCTCATGCCATGCTCCACTTACAGATACACCTTCTACTCGTCCTCACCTTTCCAGTGTCTGGTTTGCTTTCTGATTTCCTCAGAGCTATCCTTCATAAACTGGTTTGTTTAGGTCTTCCAAGAATTCCAGTTTAGAGGTAGACCTTCCCGGGAGAGCACCTGCTGAGGAATCCACACTCACACCCTGTGTAGAAAACTTTCCCTGCATTACTCTCCTAACGCTGAGGAGCTTAGTATCACCTCCTTAGCTTTAACATAAGCATGTTTTCTCTCTCGACACACTGTATTTGATTTTTTTCTTTTACAAATCAAGCTGCTAAGAGCTAACAGAACACCTAATAAAAAGATAAACAGGTTCTGTATTAATCTTAAATACTGCTATCTGTAATACAGATTTTAAAGCTGTATTCTCAAACTCTATAAGCCCGTGGGACTAACTGTCAATGCTTTTTGTACATAAGAAATCCTCATAGCGTCTCTTCTATAACTTAGAATCTGCTTTCTTTTGAAAAGCAATGACAAAAACTTCTCTAATGGTCTTTGTGAGGTTGATTCTGGAGAAAGGAGCCACACAGCAAGACTGCTCGTGACCTCAGCTTCATATGGGGAGGAAAAAAAAAAAAACAGCTTCTTATATCATGGGTATACCTCACATTCACCTCCAGAATTCCCATAAGCAATCCTCTACCTCTGGAAAGGTATTCAGCACAGAGTGACCTGGGCCCTCACGATGCATCTGCCTAGTGGGGTCTGGTGGCAGCCTCTGAGCTTGAGCTGGTGAGTTTTGAACGTTATTCGCCATGTCTGTAGCATTTAGGATCTGCAGGGTGACTTACACGCCTTTTTCTTCATCATAATTCCTAACACTGGTGAAGGAGGCAGCTGCTGCCATCATCGCTTTACAGCGTGGCTGCTAATCCCCACAAAGGTTAGATACCATTTCCAGTTCACGGTGAGTGCTCCTGCCAGCCCTGCTTAAACATTCACCTCCACTGGCAGCGAGCTCTAGGGAGAAGCAGAGGAGGAGAGGAGAAGCCCTAAGCTGTGATGGGAACACCACATCAGAAACACATCACCATGTATAGCCTTTCTCACGTGTCACAAAGGATGATGCCACCACCAAATGCCTGAGTATATCTGATTCTTGCTGACGTTAAGTAACATCATCCTCAAATGCCTGGGACATAACAAAGCTTCAGACTGGCCCAACATGAGAGCTGAAGGCACAATATCTTTGTCCTTACCTTCGTAGATGGATTTTTTTTCACACTTATATCATGTTGATGCCTACACTTGTAGCTTGTACTTAGAAACACTCATGGAGTCCTGTCACGTGTGCTAGGAGCATTCAGAATTGTTTGATATTTCTGTGTAAGGTTCATAAATAGGATTTTATTTTCCAGGAAATGCTCTCACTATTCGGAGTAGTGGACTGGGCGCCAAAAGGTTAAGCGACACAGGGAGCATCACACAGCTAGCAAGTGTGCTTTGTCCCCAACTTCTGCTGCTCTTCCCCAAGCCTGTGCTTTCTTCTAGGCATTGTCTGGTGGGCACTACTTGTCTCCGTGTCCTTGAGAAAATGTTAATTCAGCAGAAGGCATGAGTGTAGGGTATCAACCAGCAACAAGAGTTACTGATCAACTGCGGGGGATTGGGACAAATATTGAAAACACATGATCTGAAGACTTTAAGAGAAAGGAATTCATGCTCAGTAATCGCCAATCCCAGTCTGCTACTTATCCTAAAGAACATGAACAAAGAGGAGGTTGGAAATGCAGATTAGCTTTGGAAGCTGGCTGTGACTCCAATTCCAGGCTCCCCATCCTTTCAACCATTCATTTAATCAGACTGCCTTGTGCACATGGAAGGGTGCACTAATGGCTATTTCTCAGTAAGAAAGCAGAGTAGTCAAGTACAAAATAGATCACTAGTTTTTCCCCTGCTTGCTGCAAATACTAATGTATCTCCATTACAGAACGGTTCGTGAACACATTTCGTCATAACAACTTGGCAGATCCAGGAGCTCATGTTGTCTGAACTGGAGTAGAATGTGTGGCATTCAAGAAACTCCTTTTTAATCACACCGCTCTCTAGGAAGGGCCTAAGCCTGTAATGTCAGCAGCTATGTTCAGGAGCAAGCTAAAGCTTTGCCACTGTAGTCTATTGGTGTTTGATTTTTTTTTCTTTGCCCAGTGAATATGATTTTCCTTGCATGTGACAGAGCCAGTCGTCTTCCTGTCGCGCTCCCCAGTTGGTCCCCACAGAATAGATTTGGCACCCATGATAAAATAGGCAGACCACAAAGTCTACAGAATGAGGAAATGTTGCAAGCAAATAATACATTCAGCTGAGTTATCTTCCTAGCAGTGAGAATGAGAACCTGATTTGGACCCTAAAAACCTTAGTGGCAACAACAAAAGGGCATTGGTCTGGCAAATTCGCTTCCTCTTAGGCCAAATAAGACAGGTGATGTAAAAAAAAAATCTGAGATACTTACAAAATGTCACTATATTAAAGAAAAAATGGTCACAGTCCCATACAGGTCTTTCTCATAGACTCAGTCAGCTATGCATCCCTTGGGTATCATCCAGAGTTCTTTGCATCTTTGACTGCCTCCCAGCACCTGAGGGTCATGTATCCCACTGAGAGCTTGGAAAGAGATGCCAAGAAGATTTGGAGCTGATGCGGACGACTGTCGAGCACAGATGGCCAGTTATCGATGTAATCTGTGTGTCTGGGAGGCATGTGCTATAAGGAGGCAGCTGCTAAACCAAATGAATCAAACCACAGTTTTTAAGAAGGGATGGAGTGTGAACTGGGAAAAAACACAAGTTTAGAATTTATGCAGATGTATAGGGCTATGGTGGATGGCTAAAAAAATCAGGACTCTAGACACTGATCGATTGATTGAGGGTTTTTCTCAAATTGCAACTCTATGATGGATCACACAAACAATCCTTTCCATTAGAAGGGGAAAGCAGAAGAAGTAGCTTTGCAAGGTCAGCTTTAACAATGCTTTCCTGGCATGCCAGGTACTCCTGCGTTACAGTCCTACTGGCATTCTGGTGTTTTGGAATAAGTAGAGATCCAAACTTGAAAGAAGGCATTGGCCTGTCGTTCTTCCTGTGGAGAAAGAACAGAGAAAGCTTTTACTCCAGGTATTATCTAGGCGTGTCACTTAGTTTGCAAGGCTGGATAAATCCTGAGTCTTCTCTCTACCTATGGTGTAACCCATAACGGTACTGCAAAACAAGTCAACATTGCTTTGTTCTGCTGTGTACACAGCGCTGAATTCTAATTGTGTTTCTCTATCTAAACCCAGACATGGAAACTGCCAAGATCAATTCATTTTGACAAATCAACTGTTTCTGATGGCTATCTACCCTGAACTGCAGCTGCTCTGTTATTTTTCCTAACAGAATGATTATGAAGTATCTGTGTTCCAACTACTGCTCACATTGTTTCATGTTTTATGAATTGCTCTGGGAAGCCTGTTATGAAGAGTTTTGATCAATTGTTGTGTATAAATTGCTTAAAAGGAAATGCATCATAATTAGGCTAACCAATCTACTGTGATACTGCCTCTCCTGATGCATGAATTCCTTGGAGGAGAGGTGAGGGGAGAGCAGACACAAAAGAGTATTTTGCATTTTTCTGCTTATTGATTTTCATACACAGTAATATGATGGAGTAAACGACACCGACTCACAATTACTCTTTGTCCAGGATTTAATGGAGGGGGAAAAATAGCACTTTTTGATCTCTTCAGAAACTCTCCTCGAAGTGTGGGAGGGATAAACATATGGTCCTCAGGCAATACTACTGAGAACATTCACCTAGATCAAAATGAGGAAATGCATTTCAGCTGTCATTACCATGTCATTACAGACCCTCCTTGGCGGCATGGACGTTGCCAACACGAATCCTCACCAGATCAAAACGGTTGGAATCAGGCCCAAGACAGCTGTGGCCTAGATAAAGAAAACCAAATCATTTCCAGTCTCCTAGACACCAACAAACAGGCTGTGTTGTCGATGGCCAGTCAGTGATCGTGTTCCGCACGTCAGTTCTGCTTATCTGAGGGTGACGCTTTTCATAAGAGTTTTTGGACTATCATTGCTCATTACGGTTTAGAGGGAAAAGAATTTCATTTTCTTGAAGACCTTCTACTGCAAAAGTTAGGACTGAGAGAATCAGAGACGGCTTCAGAAGTCTATTCTAAAACAACATCAACCCAATCAATTATAGGCACCTTTTCCATTTTGTTGCTCAAAAACTGAAAAGAAACTGGCATGCCTGTGGATTGCTGGGTGGTAAACTGTGATTCTGGATTTATTAAAATTTAACTATACAGTATATAAAGGTGGGAAATGACAGAAAGAGAGAAGTCATTACCCAAAAATTGCACAAGAGGTTTGGAGCATTTATAAGAAATCAGCCTTTTATAGTTTCCTGTATTTAATGCTTTATCAATTGAAGTTCTATGCATTGGAGAAGTGCCAACTTGATCAAAAGGATGTGGAGTTTTTGCCCAAATAGGAGCGCCTGGACTCTGGGGTATTTTTCAGGAAGAATCAGCTTATCATTTCCCTTGACACATGGAAGAAGCCAAAAAGAGCCCCCTCTCCTTTTCTTTTTTTAAGATTTATTTTATTTTTTATTGGAAAGGCAAATCTACAGAGAGAATGAGATACAGGGAGAAAGGTCCTTTACCTGCTAGCCCACTTCCCTAGTGGCAGCAGCTAGAGCTCACCAATCCAAGGCCGGGAGCTATGAGTTTCCTGCAAGTCTCCCCACACAGGTGCAGGGTCCCAAGGCCCTGGGCTATCCTCTACCACTTTCCCAGTCCTCAACCAGGGAGCTAGACTAGAAGTGGAGCAGCCGGGATATGAACTAGTACCTATATGGGATCCCGGCAGACGCAAGACAAGGATTTAGCCACTGGGCTGTCAGACCAGTCCCAAGAGTCGCCTTTGAGTCCCCAGGTATCCTGGTCAGTGAATGGTATTGTCAAAGCAGATGTTTCTGTCAGGTCTGCTAGAGCTTCTGATTTCTCTAAGTGTTGTTCTTTTCTGTAATACAGCTTCTCTCTCCCGAAAATAAATCTAACACCTTCAAATATATACTAACAGGAACCAGTGTGGTGGCTTAGCAAGTAAAACTACCACCTGTGACCCTGGCGTCCCACGTGTGGGCTGCTCCAGCTCCAGGCAGATCCACCTCTTTTTTTTTTTCTTACATTTTATTATTATTATTATCATTATTATGGTTACTATTATTATTTTATGATGCACTTCCATAGGCTCCTGGTATTTCCCTTATCCAGCCCCAATTCCCCCACACACACCTAGTTCCTCTATATCATTACTAAAGTATAGTTCTTCATACACAGTCATATGGCCATCATTGCAGGCATGGAAAATGGCAGAGAGTCCAGCATCCTATTGTCAAGATACAGTAGACAGTTTCATTGTAAGTCCATCTTTGTCTGGAAGTAGAAATGCATAACTACATTGTATCCTCACATCTGGATATGTCAGTCTCCATTTCACAGCTACTGTACATCCCCTCAAATGAAAAGTCATAAAACAAAATCAACAACAGGAAGAAAAAGAGAAATTTACAAGGCATGAAGTTAAATAACATGTTGCTAGATATGACAGTCTCCGTTACAGAGCTACTATACATCCCCTTAAATGAAAAGCCACAAAACAAAATACACATCAGGCAGAAAAAAAAAGAAATTCACAACACCATGAAGTTAAATAACATGCTACTGGATGACTGACGTGTAGCTGAAGAAATGAAAATCAAGAACCTTCTTGCAGAAAATGAAGCTACTGTATGATCTATGAGTCACTGAAGAATGTAATGGGAAGAAAGTGTTTTGAAGAGATGAAATTAACAAAACATCAAAATGTTTGTTTTTAAATCCAATCTACTAATCTATGACGTTTGAGCTTAAGCCATTTACATTCATGGGTGGTACTTTGGTCCTGTCATTTTACCAATGGGTTGTTCATTGGTTTAGTCTTCTGTTGTCATTTTACTGGGATGTTCTTCCCATTTGCCTTTGGTTTTGGTGGGTGCTATTCCTCTTCTCTGTCAAGAGAACATCTTGAAGTATCATTCGTAGGGCAGGTTTGGAAAAGGCAAATTCTTGTAACTTTTCTTCACTGTGGAAGAATTTTATTTCATTTTCAAAGATAAAAGAAAGCTTTGCTGGATATGTTATGCTAGGCCGACAATTTCTTCTTTTAGAATCTGGAATATGTCATTCCATTCTCTTCTTGCCTGTAGAAATTCCTGTGAGTTTAATTGGCATTCCTTTATATGTCAATTGATTTTTTTTCACGTGCACATTTAAGGATATTTTCCTTATTTTCAACTGAAGAGAGCTTGATGATCATGTGTCTTGGTGAAGATCGCTTTTGATCAAGCCTGTTGTGAGTCTGTGCCCCTCCTTGAAGGCAGATCCACTTCTAATCGAACTGCCTGCTGAGGGTTTGAGAAAAGCAGCAGAAGAAGACCAACATGTTTGGGCTCCTGCTACCCCATAAGAGAACTGACTTAAGCGCCTGCTCCTGGCTCTGGCCCAGCCCTGGCCATTTTGGCCACCTAGGGAGCAAACCAGTAGGTACAAGATCTCTATCATTCTCTGTCTACTCTTCCCTCTCCTTCTCCCTTTGTAACTCTTTCAAAATAAATAAATCAAATCTTATATATTTTTTAAAATATAATACATAAAGTGAGTCACCGATTCAGTGCAATCCTCATTAAAATTCCAAATGTTACTCTTCAGAAAAATAGAAAAAAAGAATCCTGAAAACTGAACAGAAAAAGAACTCTGACGCAAAATAAATAAATAATGTGGAGCATGACACTACTTGGTTTTAAAATATACCACAAAGCTAAACTTGCCAAAACAGTATAACACTGACATAAAAACAAAGTGGAGAATTCATAAATCTATTGTCGACTAGTTTTCTGACGAAAACAAGGAGAATTCACAAAGGGAAATGATAGTTCCTTTAGCAAATGGCAATGAGCAAACTTGATGTTCTCATGCAAAGGAACAGAAGTCAATGTTCATCGTACATGCAAAAAAATGGATTTAAGCCTTAGAAGGCGTAATAAAACACAACACCATGTATATTTTGAAAAAGTGTGTCTTTGAAAAAATACTGTTAAAAAAGTCAAACAATAAGAGTAACTCATCGCAGTGTTCCCAAACTTTCTCATGTCATAGAACACATGAAGTTCACGTCTGTACAGACAAGGCTATTTGAGGTGGGGGTTTTAAGCCACGCCCCTCACAGACCATGAGCACAAGTGAAAGCCATTGCTCTGACACCAGCCTTTTCTGTATGGTGCGTCACTTCGCTAGCCAATGAGGACTATAAGCCCCTTCTCAGACTTTTTTAAATGTATAAAGCAAATCCATAGGGTTAGAGAGGAAAGTGATTATGTTGAAACAAAGTAAATATTTTAAAATAAATGTATCGCATTGTACCACATGTACCACATGGTATTCTGTGTGTGCTTTCTTACAATACTAAATAAGATCAGCGCTAATCTCTTAAAGGTGTGTTTTATTATTATTTGAAAGGCAGAGGAATAAAGAAAGTGAGGAGAAATACAGAGAAAGATATCCCATCCGCTGACTCTCTCCCCATAAAGCCAAGCCCAAGCCAGGACCCTGTAACTCCATCATTGTCTCTTATGTATGTGGCTCTGGTTCCAGTCCTGGTTACTCCACTTCCCATCCAGCTCTCTACTTTCGGCCTAGCAAGGGAGCAAAGAAAGGCCCAAGTCCTCGGGTCCCTGCACCCATGTGGGAGACCAAGAAGAAGCCCCTGGATCCCCGCTTTGGACTGGGCCAGATGTGGCCTTCACAGCCACTTGGAGAGTGAAGCCATGGATAGAAGATCCACTATTGACTCTCCTCTCAGTAATACTAATTTTCAATTAAATACATATTTTTTTAAAAAAAAAAAAGAAAGAAAATGATTTTCCTCAAGCCTATGCTTGTAGTACAACATGTTAGTTTCCACCTGTGGTTTCAGCATCCCATGTGGGCACCATTCAAAGTCCGATCTGTCACCCTGCTACTGCACCCGGAAAAATCTTCAGAAAATGCTCCAACCACCTGCACCAGGATGAGCCTCCTAGCTCCTGGATTCAGCCTGACCCAGCCTCAGCTGTTGGAGCCACTAGGACAGTCAATCAGCGAAAGGAAGATCTCTCTCTCCTCCTCTTTATGTAACTCTGCCTTTCAAACAAATAAAATAAATAAATCCCACTTTTTAAAAAAAGATGGCTTTCCTTTTGATTGTTAGCATCAGTATTTCTAACTTCTCTTCCCAAAATTTATCAGAGCATATTTTCTAATATATAAGTTTCAAACCCCCAAAAGGGCAAATGTCCTGTTTTCTTTGTTTTACAACTAATATATAGACTGGGAAAATGTAAGACGGATGCATAAAACTGACATTCTGAGGTTTGGTTATTAATTTTGGCTCTTGTCTATATTCTTGGAGAATAGTGATCTTTCTACTTTTTACTTGTGGAATTCTTCACTTAGTGGCTGATTAACATGTGACTATAAAGTAAATTAAAATATGTTATTGTCGAACTTGGAAGAATGAGAAGGAAAGGAAAGGAGAAGGGAGAGAGATCAGGAAATATCACTATAGGCTTGAAATTTTATATGTGAAATATATGAAATCAGTTCTCTTTACATAAATTTTAAAATCAAAAAGGACTTTTGTTCTCTGAATGTCAACATACACAGGATTGTTCAACACAGAAGAAATCAGATTTAAAAATCAAGTCATTGGGCCCTGACCTTGTACATGCCAGAGTTCCATATGAGCACCAGTTCTAATCCCGGTGACCCCTCTTCCCTTCCAGCTCCCTGCTTGTGGCCTGGGAAAGCAGTGGAGGATGGCCCAAAGCCTTGGGACCCTGCACCTGCATGGGGGAGCTGGAAGAGATTCTGGGCTCCTGGCTTTGGAACGGAGCAGCTCCGGCTGTTGCGGCTGCTTGGGTAGTGAATCAACAGATGGAAGATCTTCTCTGTCTCTCCTTCACTCTGTATATCTGACTTTCCAATAAAAATAAAATAAATCTTTTTTAAAAATCAAGTGATTAGTAGTGATGTATGGCAATATGTGATGAGTTTAAATGAATCGGGCACTGTAAGTGCTTGTAATTACCCTTGTACTTTTATCTGTGAAGTAGGCTTACATGTCTTCCTGTATGTGAGATTCAACAAGAAATGTAGGATCTGGGAGACCTCCCCCCAAGAGGTTTAGGAAATTTGATCTTGTAGAAGGATTCTTGTTCCTGCTTATGATTCTCCAGCTAAGAGCAGAGGTGAATCAGCAGAGATGTCAAACAAGCATCGAAGCGTGAAAATAAATATCAGTTAGCCAAAAGTCACAAAGGTCTTTTTCTAAAAGGAACTCTTTTTAATAACTAGATGGGAAACCCACCTTCATTCTTGTTTTGCTGCATAATTTAAACAGCTGTTCACAGTTGCACTTAAGGTGCCTCACTCAGTGCCTGTCACAGAAAAGGTACAAAGCAACCATCCTGAAAACAAGTGGCTACTTCAGCGCATTAGTTGATGGCTGTGCTCTGAAATTTAATCTATCATCACTGATTCGGCAAAAATCCCTCAGACGTGCTCCTGATACAATTTTTACATGCCTCGTTATCACGTTCTTCCTTGTCAAAGTATTAGGAATTTTCAAATAGAGAATTACATTCTAGTTTCCCTTATAGGCCAAGGAGCAGAGCAAATCAAGACAGGGTAAAGATCCAGCACTGTTACATTCTCTGGCAAATGAGAAAGGGTCCTGCCTAGTGTCCTGGATTTGACCATTTTAAGACAAATGACTTTGTTCCTCTTGGCTCTTTTAGGACTCGACCACAGTCCCACTTTCCAAATATGAAATTTCTACCAGATTTTTAGAAAAGGCCAGAAAAGGAGGGGATGAAGTGCTATATTCAAGGACACACTTTTGGAGAAGGAGATTGCT
Organism: Ochotona princeps; assembly: GCF_030435755.1. NCBI lineage: Eukaryota > Metazoa > Chordata > Mammalia > Lagomorpha > Ochotonidae > Ochotona > Ochotona princeps. Next base: position 8,817,378 of record NC_080834.1, read on the forward strand.
ACCCTGCTCCCAGAAGACAGTCTGGAAATGAAGACTGCTAGCCTTTTCACCGATACTAGCAGAGTAGGAGATAAAATGGATATGTCACTTTCATTCCAGACAAGGAGACTAGACATAGTTATCAGTGAATGGCAGAAAATTGTACCAGATGCCAAGTAAGTTTTAACAGCTTTTTATCTGTACTTCCCATATTCCCATACTCATTACTATTATAATTTTTAGACATAGAATTCATGGTTCGATACAATGCAATACAGTGCAATACAATACAAAGTAATACCACATAAAAACAGCGCTTCAAAGTGTCTGTGAAAGAAGATCCTTTTCTTGAGAAAGAATTCACAGTTTGACCAAGAAAGTATCCTGTATCATGCGCCAAAAATAAAAACACATATTTACACACATACTTAAGTGTGAGCGCTCATAGAAGCATGATTCATAATAATCAAAAATTTGAAACAATTCAAATGCCCATGAACTGGAGAACGAATCCAAGTGTGGTCCACCCAGGCAATGAAATATTACTATATGAAATGAAGGAAGAACCTCACAAGCGTGATGTTAAATGATATAACCCAAATAAAGAAGTTAACACATTATCTTATATCATCTATATAAAATGTTTAGAAAATAGAAATCTAAATAGAGAAAACAGATTAGCGATTTTCTGGAGCTGTAAACTGAGGTGCAAAAACACACGAAAATCTTTTTGAGTGATAAGTTTCTAAAAATGGGTTTAGAAACAGTTACACAACTTACGACTTTTTAAAAACAATTCATTTATTTTGTTGGAAACTCAAATTTACAGAGAGAAGGAGAGACAGAGAAAAAGATCTTCCATTTGCTGGTTCACTCCCAGGTGGCCTCAACATCTGGAGTTGAGCCAATCCGAAGCCAGGAGCCAGGAGCCTCTTCCCAGTCTCCCATTTGGGTACAGGGTCCCAAGGCTTTGGGCCATCCTTGACTGCTTTCCCAGGCCACAGGCAGGAAACTGGATGGGAAGCAGGGTTGCTGGAATTAGAACTGGTGCTCCTATGGGATCCCAGGGCGTTCAAGGCAAGGACTTTAGACACTAGGCCACCATGCCAGGCTGAGACTCTGTGTCTTAAAATGCTAAATTGTTAATAAGTGAAAATGAATAAAACAGCTGAGATCATCAGGTCTCTTTTCTCTTGAGCTTTTCCATCACACCTCTTCTCTGCCCTCACTGATTCAGACTCTTGCCCAGGGTGTGAACCAGCTCACGGTAACTTTGGGGTTCCTAACTCCTGTCCTCACATCAATGTGGATCCTCACCCCTTCCACACACCCCACTCTCTACCAGCTCCCTTCCAGCCACATACCCCATTGTGCGCAGAAAGGACTCATTCTACTTCAAAGAGAAAATTGAGACTATGCTACAGAAAATCTCAGTTCTCATTCCATTGCTCTGCAGACAAACTCTCCTGCTTCCCTCCGCTTGGCCCTCGCCCTCAGCCAATCAGAGATCAGCACTGTTTGCTCTGACACCTTCAGCCTCTTGCTAATTCATCCATTTCCCTTGTAATTCAGACATGTCTTTCATCACTTTGAAAGCAAACTTCCAACTTCACAAACGCTTTAGCTGCTTGCTGCTTTCCCTCCATGTGGCCACTTGCTCGAAAGATCCAAGATTCCTCCTTCTGTTGGAATTCTGCATGGGATTTGCAGTGACATTGTGGCTGCACTGTCATGGGCTCCAATCACTCCTTAGCTTATTTGGTCCCTTCATGGGACGCCCTTGAATCTTAGAGCTTACACTGCGATGTGTGCAGGTTTGGGGAATGCTGGGATGCTGCCCATTGTTTTAAACCTCTCCATCTCAAAGACCAAGATTGTCATCAGTTTGTGTACATGAACACTTCAAAAACATATTGGCAATGCAAATTTTTATGTCATCTTGCCAAATCTAAATCTCCATCAATTATAAGGTAAACCATGACTTTATATATCCTAAGGCAAAAGTCCCTAATTGAATTATGCTACTTCTAAGAATGATGGCAGAGTTACTAAACATGGAGAAAACAAAACACTCCTTGTAGTTGGTGAATTGCAAAAAGGAAGTGGAGAAGTCCACTAGCTCAACTCCAAAAAGGAGGATGTTTTAAGCAGCTGACAAACATAAGCAAAAGCATTCAGATATTTGGAAGTAGCTTGATCTGCTTGAGCAGCCATGACATCACATTAAGAAAGACCCAGCCAAGCATGAGACAGTCTGCTATTCCAATAAATAGGGAATGATCAGTCTCCAACATGTAGGAGAAGGAAGAATAATGCATAATTTCCAAGTTGCAGCAGGACTGTAAAAGGATTAGCAAGAAGGGGCCAGCACCGTGGCATAGTAAGTTAGGACTTTTCCTGAAGTGCTAGCATTCCATATATGAACAGCTTCAATTGCCAGCTGCCTCACTTCCAATCCAGATCCCTGTTAATGTGCTTAGGAACACAGCAAAAGATGGTCTAAGCCCTTGGGCCCCTACACTCAGGTGGGAGATGCAGAAGAAACTCCAGGCTCCTGGCTTACAAACCAACAAGCCCCAGACATCTGGGGAGTAAACAGCTTATAAAATATATCTCTCTCCCTCTGTCTCTCCTTTTCTCTCTGTAAACCTACCTTTCAAATAAAATTTTTTAAATATTATTTAAAAAACAGGTTACTAACATGTCTATTTAATGTTCAGGGAGTGAGTAGTTCTCAAATGGGTGGCTTTGACTCACAGTTTACAGAGCATCTTCAACCACCAAAAAAAAAGTGCATTTTGAACAAGTGACAATGAAAAAGAGTTTGGAGTCTCTCAGGCCAACAACTTGACAAAAAGTAAATAACTAAATTAAGATTTAGTCAAGCTTATTAACAGAAATTCCTCTAGGCCCACTTCAGGATGATGAATGTCTCCAGCTGTCCTTGTACACTAACCTTTGCGCTCACTGTTGGATGGGGAGTTGAGAACAAGCTATGTTTTCTTTTTTCTTTGTATATCTATGTCCTATTTTTAGGCAAAAAGAGCAAAGGCAGAGAGCTTGCCTGTATTGCTTCTTAATTGCCTTCAGATCAATTTTTAATATTTCAGGGCAGTATATGCTGGTCTCTCACAGTCCTTCCTTTTAAACTTTATTTATAAAACATTCTCTAGAGTAGGGTTAGTAACTATGAAGAGATTTGGGATAGCAATTATAAAGTAAAAAATTACCAAAAGGGGAGAGAAATGCAGATTAGAACAAACAGGAGGTACAAGAAAATAAAAATAATAATAATAAAAGAAAAAATTTTTATAAAAATGGGGGGGGCTAACTGTGAGTACCTTGTGTCATGTCTTACAAATCCATTTCTTGGTCCTCATAATTGGTGAGTTCTGTTTGACAGTGACAGCTCATCTCAGGAAGCAATGTTGCATGCGGCACCGATTTAAGTGTAAGAGAAAGATGAATAGTTGCAGCAAATTATAAATCTATTTCTGGGACCAGAGGGCAGTCACTGAGGAAATTTCTGGATGCTGGGCTCAAAACATCTTTGGCAGTTTGAACACCTCCAGCGACAGCTGAGTCACCCCCAGGCAGCTGGCATGAAAATTGTCTACATATGGACAACTTACTTTGTCCTGGCTAACAGTTTCATCAAATCATGCTTTCTTATAAGAGTTCTGGAAATTCTTACTCAGTTCAATGGTAAAATTGTATAATCAAAAAGAAATATGTACATGTCAAAGTCATTGCCACAAATTTCCTTGAAGATGAAACCATGTAGAAATAGAGTTACCTGCAAAATACTTTCAGGAAAACACCATAGCGAAACAATTAAATTTCTGTTGATGAGAAGACACAAAATGACCATGATGGGTGGGCATATAGCTCACGGTTAATTCCTCACTCTGGACATTTGCGTTCACATTTCAGAGTGAACATTTCAGAGTCTCTTGCCTCAGTTCCCCGTTTCAGTTTTGGGATGGTGTGCAGCTGCAGAACACCAGATGGTGGCTCAAGTAACCGGGTCCCTGCTACCCACGCGCAGTTCTGGTTGCAGCTCCCAACTCCTGATTTCACCCTGGCCTATCCCCAGCAAGGGTGAGCATTCGGGAAATTGAATCAGCGATAAAACATCTGTTCTCTCTCTCCCCTTCTCTCTCTATCTCTTGGTTTTGTGTGTCTGTGTATGCGTGTGTATGTGTGTATCTGTGTGTGTATGTCTCTCTGTGTGTGTGTCTGTGTATGTGTGTGTGTATGTGTGTGTATGTCTCTGTATGTCTGTGTGTGTATCTGTGTATGTGTGTGTGTATGTCTCTGTGTGTATGTCTGTGTGTGTGTCTGTGTGTGTGTTCTTCTGTCTTTATAAATAAATAAACTCTAGATTTTTATTCCAAAGCAGTCTAGGAGCACACTTGCCTCCAGCCAGGAGTCAAGTCTATGGCCTGTACTTTAGTTGCAACTGCTTTTCCTCTCCAGCTTCCAGGAGGTGTTTTTAGGGGATCCCTAAGCACGGGACCTCAAAGGACTGAGCAGGACTGTGAAAAGCCCAGCACGTCAGAAGAGGTAAATTTATTTGTTTTTATTTGAAAGATTTAAAAAGAGAGAGATCTTATATTTATCTGCTGGTTCACTCCTCAAAGGGCCACAACTGCTGGGGCTCAGCCAGGTCAAAGGAGCTCAAAGCTCCATGTGGCTCTCCCGTACAGTTGGCAGGAGGCCAACCACTTGGGCTATCTTCTGCTTTCACAAGTACATTAGTAGGACTGAAAGGGAACCTCCCAGAACTCAAACCAGAGCTTATACGGGATGCCTGTACAGGCAGTGACTTAACCCGCTGAGCCACAATATCAGCCTCAAACCAAACATTTTTAAAAAAAGATTTATTTCTTTCTACTTAAAAGTCAGATTTACAGAGACTGGAGACTCAGAGATAAAGATCTTCCATCATCTAGTTCTCTCCCCAGAGAGCCGGAGCTTGGCTGATCCGAAGTCAGGAGTCAGGAGCTTCTTCTGGGTCTCTCATGCAGGTGCAGGGTCCCAAGGCATAGGGTCACCCTCTACTGCTTTCCAAGGCCACAGTCAGGGAGCTGGAAGGGAAGCAGAGCAGCTAGGATACAAACCTGTGCCAATATGGGATCTCAGCTTGTACAATGCCAGGACTTTAGCCACTAGGGTACCGTGCCAGGCCCAAACCAAACATTTTTAAAGCATACTTTTTAAAATTTTATTTTTGATGATGTTTACATAGTTGATTAGGGTGGGAAGGGTCCAGGATCAGGGCAAAGTTGGCAAGGGGAGAGATAAAGGAGAAGCCACACCCAGCCTCCCAGTCGTCTCAGTACCCAGGGATGGGGAATGGCCACCTGATGTCATCCCAAGATCCCCGATCACGTGGTTCCAATAGTTGTAAAATGCTGTTGATCTCATAGTTGCAAGGATGAAGATATCCTTCCAAGATCCATTGGCTGACACAGTCCACCATGGAGGCTCCACTCACCCAGATACTTGCTGTCAACACTTGGCTGGCAGAGTTGTCCAATTTGTTCTGCTTTGCTTCCTCTCCTATGTCCACTACAGTTTCCAATGGCCTGACATATTCTCCATGCTAAAGCACACTTTTTAACTTCAGATATTCCTACTAAATGACTCATAATTAAAGATCAGTTAGCCTTTTCTGACTTAAGCCTAGAGGCATGAGGAATCCCCAAAGAGGTGCTAAAACATTGTCCCACGGTCCTGAACTTCATTCCCAGACATAACCTTTTTTAAAAAAAAACACATTTTTTGTTTTTAAAAAATCGCCACCAGTTATTAAAGACGATATTTGTGTAACGGAGGTCATAGGAACCAGCATACCCCCCCTGGGATGGTATTTTCCTAGCACTAACCAAAAGAAAGAAAGAGTTGGACAATGAAAGCTCTTCCTATACTGAAATCTTTTATTAAGACAAACTCTCCTACAAGCTGGCACAGACAAGGAGCAGTTGGCATCACAGTTCCAGCATGTCTGATTAGCCACCCAACACAAACCGACATTTGCTCCTCTAGGTTAGATAGAGACCAAAGAGAACTTTTCACTCTTCACAAAGGCAAGGTATCAGGACATAATCAAGATAATAAGAAAAACAATGGCTGTGCTTGGAAAAGAAATACTTTTTAACAAATGCATACCCTAAGACAAAAAAAAAATATCACACTTCGAACTAATTCTTATGAATTTTATTCTCCTGCTAATCTTAATTTGGAAAGAAAAGAATTAGGAGAAAATGTTACTTCATCTCTCAACTGGACACCTCAGAGATCCAAAAAAGCTATCTCAAAAAAACAAATAAATAAAAGAAACCTTACTCTTTTCCCAGATTCCCCTTGTTTTTTTCAGAATCCCACCTGGAGCAATTGGAAAATCCAGATAATTCATTCCATCTCTTCATTGGCAGAATAACAAACTCTATTGGTTTTTAGTTACAAAAGACTCATTACAGAGCAGAGTGAGAACAGAAAATCAGAGGACAGCACTGTGGCTCACATACTAGTCCTCCACCTGCTAGCTCCTGGATCACACAGTTCGTGTCCTGGCTGCTCTACTTCCCATCCAGCTCCCTTCCTGTGGCCTGGGAAAGCAGAAGAAGATGACCCAAGATTTTGGACCCCTCATCCACATGGAAGACCTGGAAGAAGATCTTGGTTCCTGGCTTCAGATCAACTCAGCTCTGGTCATTGTGGCCGCCTATGGAGTTAACCAGCAGAGGGGAGATCTTTCTCTCTGTTTCTTCTCTCTATAAAACATGCTCAGGGTTAGACCAGGCAGAAGGCAAGAGCGCAGAATTCTGTCCAGGTCTCCCCTGTGAGTGTCAGGGATGTGAGTGACTGCCTCCCAGGATCACTTGGCAAGAAAACAGATCTGAAGCAACGGGGATTCAGTCCTGCACCCTGATGTGGGCTGCAGGCATCTCAAGCAGTTTAACTGGCTGAACTACCACGCCCACCCCTTCAGTCTCATTTTCAACAAGGATGTATCATTCACTGAGCAGTTGCACATTTTAAAAAAACTCTGGGGCCCGGCGGCGTGGCCTAGTGGCTAAAAGTCCTCGCCTTGAACGCCCTGGGATCCCATATGGGCCCCGGTTCTAATCCCGGCAGCTCCACTTCCCATCCAGCTCCCTGCTTGTGGCCTGGGAAAGCAGTCGAGGATGGCCCAAAGCCTTGGGACCCTACACCCGCGTGGGAGACCCGGAAGAGGTTCCTGGTTCCCGGCTTCGGGTCGGCGCGCACCGGCCGTTGCAGCTCACTTGGGGAGTGATTCATCGGACGGAAGATCTTCCTCTCTGTCTCTCCTCCTCTGTATATCTGACTGTAATAAAATAAATAAATCTTTAAAAAAAAAAAAAAAACTCTGTAACTACAGAAACACAGCTCCGTAGAATTCAAAAGAAATTTCTATTTTACAAGATGTTTTAAAGATGGGGGAAATATAAATAAGGACATTATTCAATGCTTGCACATATTTTCACTAATAACATCAGGCAGATCAATATTCCAAGTGTGTTAACATCTATAGAAAGTGTCAGGCATCACAAAATCATTTAGATGGGTTAAAAAAAAAACACAGCAAGGAAAAAGATGGCTCTCTCCTCCTCTTCATTTCATTCTGAGAATATGGCATCATAACCAAAAGAGAAAGAGAATAGGACTAGTTGCCCCTGCCCAGTTTACTCAATCTTGGACAAGGAAAAGGGAATTGAACCCAAGAAAGATGCGGAATAGTAAGAAAGTGTCTAGTCCCATTAACCATGGTCACAGCTTCTGGGCCCAGCTGGACTGTGCAGGCAATTCACATATCCTAGGAGACCGGAAGCTTCTACAGATGCTCAGAAAAGCAAATGCCCAGGAATGATAAGGAAATCAAGCTGGAGCTATTCAGAGAAAGCCTCCCGCTCACTAATGGCTGCCCTCTTAGTAGGCCAGCTCAACCGCTCAGGTCGTTCTCCAGCACTCCTTGTATCCTGCGTACAGTGGTTCCACTTCACCTCGTAAAACCAGAAGTGCCTTCCAGGTCGCCGACCTCCGCTCTGCACAGTTCCAGACCATCTATTGCAGCAAGCGCTGTTTCCATGCTGGCATTTCACTACCTCGCTGTCTCTGATGCCGTCTTCTTAGCCAATGTTTTGTTAGGTTCCTATAAATGCTAACTGAGCCACTCAACCAACCATGGTTAGTGTCTATTGTAAATACTCCACCTAAACCTTTCTCCCTCCTTTCTCTCTTACTTTGGGTTCGCAGTCTTAACAACAAGAATGGAATCCATAGCTTGATTGGGAAGCAAGATAATTCTGTCAGCAGAGAAGTGGATCAATGGTTCCCAATAGGGAAGAGATAGTCCCATGGAAATGTTTGGCAATGTCTGTACACAAATTGATTATCCCAACTTCAGCAGGATTTAGTACAGAACTTGAGATACTGCAGGCACCTAATTGGTGGAGTTTAAGGGTAAAGCTAAACGTCCTACAGTGCACAAGGCAACCGCCACAATGATGGATAATCTAGGCCAAGATGTCAACGGTGCTAATGCTTATGCATTCTACAGGAAACTAATAAATGTTAAGGAATTCCACAGAAACAATCTGCTTTCTCATTTGACACAGATTCTTGGTGTATAGAATTACGTACCTGTCCTTAACATAGGGTCAGACACAGTAGCCTAGGGGCTAAATCCTCTCCTTGCATGCTCCAGGATCCCATATGGACACCAGTTGGTGTCCCAGCTGCTCTTCTTCTGCCTTCCAGCTCCACGCTTGTGGCCTGGGAAAGCAGCGGAGGATGGGCCTAAGCCTTGGGACCCTGCACCTGTGTGAGAGACCCAGGAGGTTCCTGGCTTCAGATTGGCTCAGCTCTGGCCATCGCAGCCGCTTGGGGAGTGAATCAGTGGATGGAAGATCTTTTCCTCTGTCTCTTCTGCTCTCTGTATAGCTGACTTCCCAATAAAAATAAATCTTAAAAAAAAAAAGATTTAACATAAAACAGCCAGATTATAAGCCTGTTCTGCATACCTACCAGGCATACATTTAAATTATTTGAAGTTCACCAGCATTGGTAAAATAATGTTTATCAAAATCATTGCCATAAGCTATTAATATGGATAAACTAATAACAGTTCATTTCAAAAGTGCATAAAAAGGCAAGACTACTGACAGTTTTAGCCATACTTTACTTTTGAACCATTCTCCAGACTATTTTCCAGCCTTATTAAAAGCTTATCTGGGGCCCGGCAGCGTGGCCTAGTGGCTAAAGTCCTCGCCTTGAAAGCCCTGGGATCCCATATGGGCGCCGGTTCTAATCCCGGCAGCTCCACTTCCCATCCAGCTCCCTGCTTGTGGCCTGGGAAAGCAGTCGAGGACGGCCCAATGCACTGGGACCCTGCACCCGCGTGGGAGACCCGGAAGAGGTTCCAGGTTCCCAGCTTTGGATCGGCGCGCACAGGTCCGTTGCAGCTCACTTGGGGAGTAAATCATCGGATGGAAGATCTTCCTCTCTGTCTCTCCTCCTCTGTGTATATCTGGCTGTAATAAAATGAATAAATCTTTTTAAAAAAAAAAAAAAAGCTTATCTGGGCCAAGCACGGTAGCCTAGCTGCTCAAGTTCTTGCCTTGCATATGTGGGGATCCATAGGAGCGCCGGTTCTAATCTCAGCGGCCCCGCTTCCCATCCAGCTCCCTGCCAGTGGCCTGGGAAAGCAGTGGAGGATGGATCAAGGCCTTGGGATCCTGCACTGGCGTGGGAGACCCAGAAGAGGCTGCTGGCTCCTGGCTCAGTTCGGGTCAGCTCCAACTGTTGCTGCCGTTTGGGGAGTGAATCATCGGACAGAAGATCTTCCTCTCTGTCTCTCCTACTCTCTGTATATCTGAGTTTCCAATAAAAATTTTAAAAAATAAATCTTATAAAGTTTATTTGCATTAAACATAAAATTGATTTTCCATAAGCAGAGAGAATCTATGGAATCTCTCCTTGGCCTCAGCATAGCCTACTCCTGTGTAACCAGGAGGAAATCATATCCCAGAACTTCCTGGCATTCTATACAATTCCTCCATTGCAGTATTAACTGCCATGGACATTTTAATTTGCAGACATTTGTTAGACAAAATGCTAAGAAACACATGTGTAAACAGGCAGTTCTAAATACGGGCATGAAAGGACCTGTGTTGCAGCAGAGTGAGCTAAGCCACTGCTTCAGGTATTAGCATCCCACATCAGAGCACATCTGTTCCAGTCCCAACTACTCCTCTTCCAATGCAGCCTCCTGCCAATGTGTATGGGAAGGCAGTGGAAAAGGGCTCAAGTCCTGAGTTACCTGCCACTAGGTAGGTAACTCAGGAGACCAGGGTGAGGTTCCTAACTTCAGGCTTCAGCCTGGCAGACCTGCTTGCTACAGCCATTTGAGCGAACTAGCAGATGGGATTCTGTGTCTGTGGGATGTGTCTGTGTGCTGCTCTGCTTTCCAAGTATCTAAATATCTAATTAATAGTATCTAAATATCTAATTAAATATCTAATTAAAAAATAATAAAGGAATGCAATGCCAGCTTGAGGGTAGAAAGGGGAAAAAAACAGGAATAGGAAGAGTAAGACAAGCTCTTGTTTGCTTTGTTAATTATCAAGGCCATGCCAGAGTTGACAAAGGGGGCTTCAGCTGACCCCCACCCAGCCCCCGAAGCCCGCCATTGTCCACCATTTATGATTGGGTCTGATGTTTGCTTTGGTCAACCTGTTAAACTCTGCCATCAAACAAAACTTTACCAACTGCTACCCTTCTGCCCATTGGACTTACACCAGCTACTCTTTTCCCAATATTTTATAGTCTGAACTAAGCCATGCATGAAAATTACCTTTTAGCGACTTTAGTGAGTGCCTTATACAAACAACTAAAGGCCAGTTTCAACTTCCCCCTGCCAGAATAGCCCTCTGTCCCATCTGTTGGATGCATACACCATTCAAACTTTTATTAGCCTCAGAAATGGAGGACTCATTTTACAGTGCTAGCTAAAAACCCATAACAGGCTCTAAAAGGCAGCTTTGCTAGTCCTAGTTAGTTACGACCATGACTGGAATCCAGGTGGACCTTACTAGCGTCACCATAAAAAGGTAAACTCCCTCAAAAGGAGGACATCACAGTAGCTTCGCAATCACAACTGTCTATTTTATGTTAAAATTCCTCCAAAAAGTGTAACTATTACTTCTCAAAATGTACAGACCTATTATAATATAGGTTTAGAAATAAGAATAAGATCTTCCAGCTCTGCTTTCAGACCAGAAATGGTCTCCCCAAGAAACTGTTGAATTTATCTGGACAATAAGATGCTGAACTCTGTGCATGGTACGTGCTTACAATGAAAGAATCATGACTGGATTTGAACTGTAATACTGCAATAAGGTGGAGGAATCCACCATGGGGGAAGGGCATGGGGAGGGGTGGGGGAATCCCAGAGCCTATGAAACTGTGTCATAAAACGAAATGAAATGAAATTGCTGTTTTCACCAAAAAAAAAAAAAAAGGAAATAAGAATAAGAAACATCTCTTCTAATAATCCTGATTTAATAAGAAAACTGCCAAAGGGCTCAAAATTTCAATTAGACCAAAGAAAGAGGTTTGAGAAACTTGCTGTACATCAAGGTAATGGCAGTCATTAACAATATATTGCCTGCCTGAATTGTTAAGGGGGCTACTATTATGGTGTGGCAGGTTAGGATGCTACCCAGCACCGATTACAGTCCTGGCTGCTCCACGTCTTGGCCAGCTCCCTGCTAATGCACGTGGGAAAGTGGCAAAAAGGAGCTCAAATGCTTCCCCACCTGTTGCCTACTGCGGTAGACTGGACACGATTGCAAGTTCTTGTCTTCAGCATCGTCCATTGTGACAGCCATGGTGAGAATTTAGGGTGTGAACCAGTGGGTGAGAGATATTCTTTCTCTCTCCCTCTCTCCCTCCTTCCATCCCTGTTCTTCTCCCCCACCACATAACTCTTTCAAATAAACAGATAAATCTTTTTTTAAAAATTCAAAGTTGCTGAAACTCCATCTTAAGTGTTCTCATCACAAAAAGAGATGTGATGCTAAACAACCATGTTTAGCTCATCCCCTAATGTACTACACATTGTAAACCATAAAAATATATAGTTTTTACTAGTCAATTAAAAAATCAAGGAGGGGAAAGAATTCCATAGAACCCTCTTAAGGAAAGGATTGTGCGGAACAGGCATAGGTCACCGTCAGGAGAAACTGAGAGCATCCATGGGAAAGCTGTAGGAGGCTTTTCTATGGGCCCCAAAAGAAGTAATGCACTTCTACCACAGAAGAGAGTAAGTCGTGGAAGCCTAATATGGCTTATTGCAATTCTGTTTACAATTACACATTAAACAATTTACCCCTTGTGGATGAGTTCCTGAAGCCTGCTGGGCTGCTGCACTCGGAGACACGAGTACATGCTGTTTTTCTTCTGCTGTGGTTTATTTTTATTAAAACACACAAACTTAAAAAACAACTTTAAAAAAAATACATACACAATTCACCTCTGCTGAATTTCACTCTCTCCAAGAAGGCTGACAGCCTAGACGAGCATTTGTCCAATGTGCGTAGTAGCCCAGCCGTAAAAGACAATGGCTTACACATTCATGCCCAGTCAATGTCCTGTGGTCTAGAATTCATGAAACAGAGTCAGCAGATGGCATACCTAAATTTAATTTGATATTTGATTTACCCCTTGCGTTACAATTCTGAAATGCAGAGAGTGGATGTTTAATGCTGTTAGAAAATGCAGGACTGTGCTTTGAGCGTGTAACCTGATGCTAAATTATCGGTCCAGGGTGGGAAGACAGCCCATCCACGGCCCGGCTGTGCTCTCCTCTAAGTGGGGCTCGTCAACAACCAATAATTCTTGTCTCAGGGATGGCGTGTCCCATGCTTCAGGCCACTCCTCATGGCAGGAAAGCAATAACAGAGACCACGGAGAGGAAGGATGTGCCGCTGACTCCTTTGTATTAATAAGACCTTCGAGGGGCTCTGTTGACACGTTTCAGCCTACCTTCCCTCTACACCCTGGGAAAGCTGAGGTTCTATTTCAGTGTGCTGATCACTTTTCCTGGCGCAGCACCGTGCACCTCTGATTGAACTCTCTGTGTCTTCATTGTTGGGCATCTTTCCTTGTTCATTAGCATGAATACATCGAGCCAATATTCTGGACCACCA